>NC_081136.1:9240882-9540882 GCF_958295425.1 Solea solea
ACATCAATAAGTCATCACAAACTCAATCCTGAGAGATAACTGTAATTATCATGAGTAAACACTCGGTGGATATGCTCCTGCTGCAGCCAGCAGCCAGGCAGCTGCCGCTGACCTCTACATTGTATTTCACTTTCACAAAATGAACAAGAACTTTGCTTAATAAGGACAGACCAACCCTTTTATTTTCTCCTCTGCATATTTTTCTTTAAAAAAAGAAGAAATTAATCTCGAGCAGAGCAGTCATCGGCCATCACGGGCACGACGTCCTTTCTCCTCACAGCCTGCGAAGAATAAGAATACTCTGCCACACACCTCTGGTTTGGTAGACTCCAAAAATAGCTCAGTAAATCTCTCTGGAAAATGGGGTCCTCTAAATACGGTGATGACTTCCATGCATCACTGGAGAGGGAGAGAAAGAGTCTTAAAACGGAGGCTGTGCTCACAGTAAGATGTGGGTAAAATCAGTACTAGCATTCTGCATACATTTATTTCTTTAATATCTACTTAACCATAAAGAAAGCCGTCTGTCGTGCCTGCGCACAGTTTCACACCCTCTCACCGGTGGAGCTGCACTGTATGAGGTATCCAGGCTAAATAATGTCTGAAATTTAATCTTCCACAACCAACTCATCTGCTGCCGAGTAACTACAAGTATTTCCATGCACCCATATGTATGTATGTGTGTATCTTTATTTGAGCAGAGACAATGCACAAACAATTAACCTTGTAGAAAAAAAGAAAAGGGGAGATGTTATGTATACTGGGTTTAAAACAACTGCTACTTTCCACCATAAGTGCTATTTTAATGGTAAATGTAAATCTACAGCCAGGGACCACCTAGAATAGCTTTTAAATCGGAAAAGAAAACTTTAAAAGCAACAAGTTGCCGTTTTACCAGTGGTCATCGGTCTAATGATTTCTGAGCCTGAAGCACTGACATTGTCAAAGTCCCCGAAATGTCACAACAAGGACACAAACTACTTGAGTTTCAGCAGGTGGAGAGAAAAACCCTGCAGTCTGACCGGATTCAGAGCACCTGTTCCCTTTAAATCAGTGCCTAGTTCTCTGCTGTCCAGACTCTCAATGAGAATCGATGAGCGGCGATGACAAATCGTTCAAATGCAGAAAGTTTGGACAGATTAACTCCACTGGAAGAGTCATGTGTTTTTGAGTGAGAGCCTCTTGAGGGAGGGCATGTTGTCTGTGTGAAAACGAGATTTACAGGTTCACATCTTCCACTGTGTGACCTTTCTGTTATTCTAGGCAATAAAACTCTAATACAGCAGCAGAATGTGCCATAACAATAATCGTAAAAGCAGTTTCACCCGAGAAAAAGAGCAAGTCAATCTTTTACAAATGACTCCCGACTAATATCGTTTCAACTGGATGTTATCACTTCTTTTCAAACGGCGCTTCGGAGGCTCACGCAGTAATAACAGGATTACTCCCAGTCAACCGAGCCACTGAAAGGTGAACCATTTCCCCCGCCCGCTGCTTATGAATTCTTATAAAGGCAGGAGATTAGCTCCAAAAATAGGCCTAGAAGAGAGAGAATTTCATCTGATGTGAGGGGGAGGTTTCACTGAGCCAGGTGTTTGTGTTTGTATGAAAGTGTGTTCAATCCAAGAAACCTGGATGAGAGTGTCTAAAACGTCTGCAGAAAGAAAAAGAGAGAGAGAGAGAGAGTGAGAGGAGATGTAGGAAGCTCTCAAGAGTCTTTCAGCTTCTCACTGCTGCGTCGATGCCAGCTACACTGTGATACCACGTCCCGCTAACTGACAGGCAATTATCACTTAAAGAAAAAGGTGTCACCATGGTTTGGCTTTCACATGTTCACTACTTTTGCCTGCAGGCCGGCCTTGTCTTTCAAACAACCATGTACGACTGATCCTGACGTTTCATGTTGCTATTAGAGAGAGGCCAAAGAAGGGAGCAGAGAGATCAATTGAGCAATTATTAAGTAATTAACCCACACCCTTGTATTCACCCCGGCAGTCAATATGCACTATGATGAGCTGTGGCTAGAAAAGCTGCAGATTGGAGGCAGGAATAACTCAAATCAGCTAAATGAATGATCTCTTCAGTCATGCTAAGGTTTAAGAAGCTTGACATTGTCCAATTCTGAATTATGGTATTTGGATATTTGGGTATAAACTAACAGTATTATCACAGATGAAGGAATCAATTTATATTAACACTGAGTCACTTGACCATTACTGGTGTTTATAATATACAATAATGTTGCTTCTTGAATGTCTTACTTAGAAGCTTCAAAACAAGAGTTCTCCCTTACTTTGCATGGCTAAGCAGGCACTTTGAAAAAAAGTTATTAGATTAATCTTAAGTCTTGCTTTAATGATAATGAATCCATGGAGAAAAATTGTGTGTAGTAAATATTTATTAAATGTTTGTATGAATTCTGTTAAAAATCAACTAGGGGGCCCGAGTAGAAACAACTAATTAATTTAATTTCAAGGAAAAGTTCTCTTGTGACGTACTCGTACCTAGAGATTCCCACCGCAATACTAAAAATATTCAGGAATTTTTCCTGAACCAGAGGGGGAATCTGTGTCACTCTGTGAACCCAACACTCTCCAACGTAATATGAAAAACTTTTTAGTACATTACTGAAAAGTGTCACCCTGTGAGGGAGGTGTGTGTGTGTCAGATTTTTTATTTATTTTTTCTACCAGCAAGTCAAGACAGCAGCTGCCGACACATAAGATGCTGTTATCAGCTGACAGCGCCGACCCAAATGATTTCTCTCTTTTTGCCTCAGGTACAGATAACGTGTGATTATAGAAGTGCACAAATCACAGAGTCAGTCTGGGTTATTTAAAATGAGCAGCAAGACAGATAACTTGACGTCCAATGTCACAACATATTTTAATATACATGCTAAATTCACATCTAATGAGATACAGTGAAAGATACGGAGTGAGTGATATAATGTGACATCAGCCGCGATGTTTTAAATCACGGACCGTTTTTGGTTTATTTGTTACACAGCCTCCTCGAACAGAGTTTGTGAACTCAGCCGAGTAAATATCAATAAAGCGGTGTTTTTCTTCTTCTTCACTCACACGCCAGCTTTTCAGTAATTAAGTTCGAATGCAGCTAAATGCCAGTGAAAATATGTCAGTGGACAACAGTGACCATTACTCATGTCAACGAGGGTGCTCCTATGTGTGCTGTCCAGTACTGGTATGTCTGCTATGATGAAAAACTGAAGACAAGCAGAGCCAAAGTAATGAATTTATTCCAGTCATGTATTCCAGCAGTGTCATAATTCTGGCTGCCAGATGAAGACACTCTCAAAGTCTAAACAGGCATTAAAAGAGAATTAGTCAGCCAGGACTGCCATGTTGGCCCCACAAATGCAAGCCTCCGCTAAAAACTACATGTCAGCTGTGGGCATCAGAGCAGGGCCACTTCAATGAGGCAGGAAGTCAGCGCAGCGGAAACAACATCCAGCTGTGAATCAGTCACACGTAAGTCCAGCAGTGTTAATGGGCTGCAGTGAGAGACCAGCCAGACATCAACACCATCCGGCAGGCCAACGACAGGTCAATTATAGGCCATCAACAGGCCAATGACAGGCCAACGGCTGAGTGAGCTACTTTCCAACACAGGATACAGCTGTAAATCTGATGGTTTCAATTTGACCAAGCTTTTTTTTTTAATCATATGTAAGATAACGAAGCTTTGGGAAGTTAGAAATGCAAGTTTAAATGCCCTTCTTATACTGAGTCTGATTTTTTTCTATGTGGTTCCATAAAAAACAAAGCCTACAAAAAACGAAACGCTATTTGCTATTTTGTAAATATTACTCTGAAATTGTCAAACAACAAATACAATTGAGCATCAACCTGTTCAAATGTATTAAAATGACAATAATTCAATGTGGGGGGTAGAGGGGGGGGCTCTGCAGACTGCACCTTTATTGTGAGAATCAGCTACAACCAACTGAGAAGGATTCATGAGCCACAAGAGCAACAGTAAAATATCAACTAGGATCATTTTGACTGTTATTAATCAAAGCTTGTGGTAAATGTTTGACAAATACGATTTAGGAGGCCGACGTGTGCAGAATAGTGGAAAAACAAAAGGGAGGCCAATGTGAAGGCAAGTGGAGAGTGTCAGTGTTCATCTGCTTCCTCTGATCTGTGTCTGACAACTCAGTGAAATACTAAGCACAGGTTTTTTGTGTCTGACAGATAAAAAAATAATTTTTTTGGGCAGAGTCTGAACAGTGCTCATGAATCTTTAAACTTGGATCAAAAGTTTCCCTTTTCATTGACATCAGGTGGAGGATAAACTCTGAACTAAATTCTCACAAGCTGACACAAACTTTAAGATCTAAAAGTTGGGTTGAGGCTATACCTGTGCCCAGCACCTGATCTTCAGCCTCACTGGAAGGTTTTTGCCTTAGTTAAACTTTTGTTTTTTGTTTTTTTTTGACAAGGAGATATAGGAGATGTACAGTAGCCACCACTCCGCCTGCCTGAAGGCAAAACTTCAGTGTTTACCCAAACACAGAGTAAATAAGAGACTCCTATTGGATCTATCACCGTGTGAAGAAAAATTCACTAGGTGTACCTGTGTGTAAGAGAGTTTAATCTCTTTCCCCTTTCCTTTTTCCAGACAGTGCACAAAGCCCACTGGGAATCCCTCTGCAGCTTAAACTTGATATAAAAGCCTGGTAAAAAAAAACAGCCATAGTCACTCATGCTGAGCTTCAACAAGCACACACACCTACAGCAGTGAGGAACCCCCTCCAGCAGGTCGGCAGGCAGTACCAAAGCCCCTTCACCACTGGGATATTTGATTTTCAGTACTGCCTTTCATCCTCCTCAGGGCCTTAAGAGGTGCTAATGCAGCTACCACAACAAACTTAACTTTATATTCCTAGAATTCAACACAGTGCCTCTCCCCCTGCTGAAAGTGCCAAAGTGTTTGTTCTGTCTTTCTTTCTTTTAACAGTTGTCACAGCAGGCGCTGAGGCACAGGGTATGAAAACACCAGCAAACCACTGGTGATTATTGTAACAGAAGCAGCTTCAGAAACTGGAGAAGTTACCACGAGGCTCTCAGCCAAGAGAGAGTGAGAGAAGAACTGAGCACAGAGCTATGCACAGAAAGCCAAAACAAAAAAAGAGTTAAAGGTATTGGATCCAAAAGGATATTGTATGTGCTAATTGAGGAAATGAGGAAAAACAAACCTGAATACCATTTTGATTTGTGTGAATTCCATCTGGAGATAGTCTGTCTGTTTGACAAAGCTTATTCGCTTTGTTGACAACTAAAGCAAATAAGCATGAGCTGTCTGTCAGCCATTGCAGCAGCTATTAAAACTGTATGACACACAGAGAAGAAGTGAAACCAGGAGATACAATCATAGAAGCGAGCTGAGATCATCATCAGAAGAAGAAAGACACAAAACTCTCAGGTCACAGACCTAACATGACAGACTGACAGGGGTAGCAGAGATGACAGGGGACAGCAGGGAGGAGACAGAGTGCCACCTATTGGACAAAAAAACAAACTTCACTTTTTGCCAACAACCAAACGACCATCACTTTGGAATAGCTGTGCGTCACACTCATTTCCAATACACGTCGTAGAGCCATGCAGAGGGAATATATTTATCATTACACTCAAAGAGCCTCAACAAATGACATATTACAAATCTGTAAGACCAAAACAAAAAGTGTGTCAGTCTGTCAGAGGATTAAATTTAAGAGTCTAGTATTGTTAATCATCTTGGTCACAGGCTGAGCAAGTCTGTAAAAAAAAATGTCAACTCCCATTCAAATAGGATCTTGCAGCTTTGTCCTTTCAGATTAATGTAATGCTTACTCTATGCTTGCAACCACATTTGAACATGGACAATATTTAAACAGATTAATAGAATCATGTTATGATGGGAGAGATACACCACGATGTGGATCTGTTCCAGTATAAAATCTACAAGCATAATTGAAAAACTATAGAAAGAATTGGTTTAAATGTGCTCTTTACTGTAGCTACTTTAAGTATATCTATTTTAAGATGCCACATATAACACTTAACAATTATTCAAATACACTTCCACTGTGCAACTCTGCCTCTACAGCCACATCCAGATATAGTTTTGTATATTTAACTATTTACCTGAAGCTAGTACGTAATGGCTGTCCCACAGGACTTACTGTATTTAATTACATCCTACTCAAATAAATTATTATGTAAGATTTGCACCTGAGTGGTTTAGCATTGCTGACTCACGGTAAAAAGGCTCTCAGTTTGAGTCTCAATTCAGCTGTGTGTGAAGTTTTCATGTTCTCCCTGTTTTTGAAAAATTAGAAAGTCTCAAATTGCCCATAGGTGTGTATGTGAGTGAGACTGCTCTTGTTATACACTGCCTATCTAAGGTGGGCACTGCCTCGCACCCAGTGTCAACTGGGATTTCCTACCAGCATCCCCATGCCAACATCAAAGGATAAGCAGTATATAATGTTTGGATGCAGTAAAACTGAGATTTAGGGGTATTTTTCAACAGTGAAATTATAAAGGGTCAGTTTCAACATTATTTATTTGGTGATACACAAGTTTAGTGAGAGTATAGCGTACAAAGTCACTGATCATACAGCAGGCTTCACTGGATCAAATCTGCATTATATCACTGTTTTCATGCACCCATAATTCCAGCAACAGTTTTCAACAACAAATTCTGAAATTGGGGCTGATGTTGCTCAGTATTAATAACAGTTAATAACACTTGGTGGTAACATCGTCCTATCCTGTGTGACTGGTTTGTGGGCATACATTACCTAGCATGTTGAAGATAAAGTCCTTTGCTGTGTGGACCTCTAAGGCGGTCTGGTCACCAAACTCCCCTTGTTCTAGTAGTACCAGCTCAGACACCTGTGCCGACAGCTGCTCCAGAGTGGCCCCTGAGCGGAAGTCCACCTCCAACAGCTTCTTGGAGGGGGCTGGGGAGCGTGGAGCCACCGCACTCATCAGCGACTCCATCTCCACAAACCTGTTGCGTGAGGTCAGGGAAAGAGGAATTATGCATGTTACATGTTTGGCCTTACTTTCAAGGAGACATGCTGTCACAGTGCCAATAATAACCCCTGCTCTAGTTGCTGAGCCTTCATGTTGTTTTCATCATGAACTGAATAATGTTTGCCTTGCGTGCAACAAAAACAAATAACATTTAATATTAGCACTTGTATAACCAAAGATATTCACTTTACTATAAATGTTTTGATAATATCCACATTTAAGGTGAAACTTATTACCATCTATGGGAAAAAAACAATGACAAATCAAAATGTTGATAGTTGCGGATCAATTTTGTTGTGACTTAATAACCGATTAATTGATGCCACATTACATACATTTATTATCATAGAAAGTCTGTTGTGTAGCAGGCAAGTGGGAATGAAAGAGTTTGTTTGGTCAGCTTTTTGTCTGTTTACATTAGCACTGGTTCTGCTATTTGAATCACAGATGCAGACAAAAATGGGTCACTGCTTACGTATTATCCTCCCGTTAAAAGAACTTTAGTTACTTCATCCTTTAACTGGCGAGCTTAAAACATACTTTACTGAATATTTTGCATACCAAGACAAGAGTTTTAAAGCACATAATGTGTAGTACAGGCCTATTACATGATTAGTACACGTTGAGGAGTGAAGCAGGCAGGCTATGTGAAATAACGTGGTTGTTTACATGGTTCAAATGTGGCGTCTTAAACGCCACGAGCACAAAAAAAAGTTGTAACGAAGTTATGTGGAGTGGCATGACAACATGGCAGCATCTGCCACACCGAAGTAGGTCAATTAGCAAGCGAGCTTTTAGCTGCTAAGCTAATAGCCGTGCTAATTAGCCTCGCTGCTGTCTGATACTAAATACGAGCTATTTACACAAATAGTTGAATCCAAACAGGATACATTGGACAGAATTAACAGGTCCGTACAAGTCCTGCACGTTCACACATGCAGTCCCTTCGACCTGCAATGATAAGGTCGGCAAAGGTGCCTCGCCCAAGTCAGCTAATATCTTTTATTAGCTAATAATAACCAAACAGCTTTATCAAATTAGCATGTTAGCTGGAATGGCAGGTTCGGGTTACGTGAAAACAAGTGGAGCGACACACGTTCACACACACACACACATGCACTCAGCTCGTGCACCGTTAGCTTGAGAGTCTCGCACCGAATCATTAGCTCCCAAGCTAAAACAAATCTGCCAGATAAACACAAACAACACAAACACACCCTTTAAACAGAGAGGCGATGGCTTCTCCCCGCTATCTTCTACGATCACTGCTAAAATGATCCCCTTGTTTTAATCCTCCTCCTTCAGCCGTCATCTCCAACAGGTCCCGGGCGTCACTTTCCCCCTGGCAACACCGTCCCAGAATTCATGGTCCTACTACTCAGAGGATCCAGGGATTAGAGGTGTGTGTGTGTGTGTGTGAGTGTGTGAGACACAGCACGCCCCATATTACAAAACTACACACGGATTTGTGAGGTCAGGAATATGATTAAAAATTGTGCCCATGTTCTCGTAAAGGAAATAAATCAGAGCTGGTGGTGGAGCAGGGAGGTTTTCACCGCTATACTGAGTCACACTGTGGTCCTTGCTCTGGCGCATGAGGTAGTACATGGTAATTCCAGCAGCAGCGGTGAGCAGGGCGGTGCTCTGGAGCTGACGGATTCTACCTCTTTTACCTTCTTCTGAATCCTAATCATACCTGTCAATGTCCATTGAACCCTTTTATCACAAGCAATAATGTAATTCATGTCATCATGATGAAGCTATGTTATGATATAATTTGTTATAAAAATGCAGACAAGGGTACTAATGCAACATTATTGCCAAATAAACTACTAACAACCAACCAATAATATTAATAAGATAATATACTTTATTGATCCTATGACTGGACATTACAGCAGAGCAGATACATAAAAAGGAATAGCATGTTATTATTACATAAGATTAAAAATATAATAACATCAATCACAACATCAGAATATTACAAACTAAACACATTTATATAGAAAAGTACATGGAAAATAAACCATTAAAATGCTTATACTATACTATTATCTTTTATTACTGGTTGCTTGTATGCATGTAGGATAACGTAGGTTACATTAAAGATAATTTAACCAGGGTTAATGTTTATTATGTTATTTCTAATTACACGTACAGCTTTAAATCAAAATTGAGTAAATACATTTTATTTATTTTTTTAAAACCTATAGAAATGACTCTAATATTTTAAACCTGGCTGTGTGCACCCGCTTTGGAAATTCATCTTATCGTCTTAAGGTTTTTATTTATTCATTTGTCACTTAATTATACAATATTGCCGTGTAGTAATTCTCTTGAGGCGGTAATAAACTATTGATTGACAGAAGTGATGGACAACAGAGGTGGAGCCATTCTGTCTCCTTCATTTTTTTTTTTCCTCATTGGGCACTTGAAAATAAATTAAACTGCCGATAATTTACACACTTGCAATGTCAAGGTCCGTCCAGAAGAAGACACAAACGACAATTAGCAATTCAGAAAGCTGTTTATAATACAACATACACATTCCTCATTGATTACACTTCAAGTTATTCATTTTCTGCATCACTGCTGAGCTGCCTTGAGGAGCTGTCAGGCCTCTTCTCAGCCAAGTCCATAGATCATTTCCACCTTAAGCACTGTTTTCACACTGACATGAGAGGAACTGTCTCTACAGTTATACAGAGTGTCTGATTCATCCGCATGCTCTGTGCTATAAGTGGGACATTTATCAAGATAATGCCGTACCAAACAGCCCTTAATGAGCAAACTGAGGGAGTGATGCTGCCTGTCCGCTAAATGAGACGTGACAACACTGGTCTCACATATACACGGGGAGACACAGAGGAAAAATGAGAGCAGGATCGCCTCAACTCGTTGCATTTAACTCCTCTTTTCGTCAATCTTGTTTTACCCAGAAAGTGGAGGAATTGAGACAGATTATACAGCCTTTTGGCATGCCTCAATTTTTCACCCACTTGAAGTTGCTACCATAAAAAGATCCCCTGTTTTGCCTTTTGTTGGATCAGGCTGAAATTGCAGCTGTGTAGTTTGAAAGTTTCAGGTCAATTGATGGCTCCACTGCTCCGATATCCAAATATTCAATCTGTGGCACCGAATCAGTGCTTGCACAGCAAAGTCAGCCAAAGTGATAAAAGGATGAAATGCATCAGCGAAAATTAGAATAATGGAGGTAGAAGGGATTATAAGAGAAGAAGGATGGTCGAGCTAATGGAAGGGAAAATGTGTTTTACTAAACCCTTTACAAATCTCACTTCTCATGTTGAAAACAATAGAAGCTGTTCATCAAAACAGGCGACAGTCTTTATTCTCCGAAGGCTTTCTGCTATCATTCCTTATCATCGCGTGTCTGTGCTCCATCATTTAGACGTAAACGCAAGACGCAAATGCAACATTACAATGAAGATTCAAAGGAGTTGTTAATGTGAAGATCATGACTCAAATTCAGAAATAAAGTAATTATATTTATTTTTATTTATTTTTAAGCTGAATTAATAAAAGCTACATAACAAGTGAGATTCCGGAAAAATTACCTTGCACTGTATATAACATTTTCTTTGATTGCATTGATGTATAAGTTGTTTTTTTTACTGTTGTGGCAAAATCCTCTCAATTTACAATATGGCATGTAGTGGGGTAGGATTAAAAGACAAGATACATATATAGAATTGTTATTGTGAATGATTCTAATTACACAACAATCAGACATAATAGGAAGCTACATTTACATCACTGCATTTGCGATGAATTCAAAAACGGCGCATATGCCGCGTGTCTGTTCTCACAGTCGATAATTAGCTAATGATGAGCGAGCACTAAATCTGTCACTGCAATAAGAGTTTATTTATTACGGCCAGATTTTATCTTTCACTCTAAACATTTACTGTGTCGTTACAGACAGATCATCTCATGTCACCGAGGGCCCACAGTGTAACCCGGCCACCATCAGCTGAATAATAACTATTCTCCGGCGTTAACATTACTCAGTCACTGATAGTGGTTATGGTGATGTGATAACAATGGCAGCTCCCTCCGGTGTCGTCGTCGTCGTCGTCGTAGCTGCAGTGACGCATGGCCGTCGGCCGCTGTGCTGCTGATTGAAGTGAAATGATTGGGTATAAAGCTGTGAAAGAAGTAGAGCTGCAGTGATGGGGCCTCGGTGTCCACTGAAGGGAGCGAATAATCTATCTGATGGTGTCATAGCGCTGACCGTTATTTAAGTGGCTTGGAAAGGTCAGCAGGAGGACTGGGATGTGGGAGCATTTGGGACAGACCATTACAGCCATTCCACTTCACTGTGCCAGCAGCCAGCGTCTGATTGATGCCCCAGAGAGAGGATTTGACGCTGCTGTGATGTGTAGCCTGCACTTTAATGTATTGCCTGTGTGTATGTGTGTGTGTGTGGATACTTGGTCTGCGTGTACCTGCATGAGGAAGCTGTGGGTAATCATGTGCGGTGGCCAGAGTGTTTCATTCCACGTCTAGAGGAGAGAATCGGGAGGAGCCTTGTCCATCCACCGTCAACTCATCAGCTCCCATAAGCTCCCTATTACTTCACTCGCTCACGACAGATGACTCTTGCTGGCATCAACCGCTCTCTCCCTCTTCTTTGACCAAAACAGACTGAGAATTCTTAGCACACACACACACACACACACAGAGAGAAGGAGCTGATGTAATTAAATCTGTCTGCAGGGCAAGATGAGAAAAGGGCAAAAGAGGGAAAGGGGGGGGGGGCATTTTTAACTAAATAATATATTCTCAAGTAGAGAAATAAAGGAGAGGAAAGCTTGTGAAGTGCAGGAAAAGTCTCTGGAGGTATAATTAATAATATCTACCCTTAGTGTGTGCTGCTTCTTTCACTGTAGCTCAAACCAGTACAGACTGAGACAGAGGAATAAAAAAAAACAAACCCAGACAGACTCTCTGCAAGTGGCTCGTTCCACTTGACATCCTTATGTTCTGTAAATGAAATGGTGTCATTCAGATCCACAGTAAAACTTGCTTCCCATTGCATCTTTCAGGTATTTTAAAGGACCAGTATGTTTGATTTAGTGGCGCCGGTGCACAAATCAGTTGTCGTCGCACGGCTCTGCTCTAGTCTTTCCACGACTATAGTACTTCCTCAACGTAACGGTTGGTCTTGTTTATTACATTTTTGTTTATGTATTGATGCTGACTGATTTGTGGCCTAAATCCACACACATCTACTGTTGCTCAATAACGCACCGATTTGAATTGTAACAACAGGCGTGGGACAACTCCAATATACTGGATACCAATGGTGTAATTGCTGTAAAACTAAAAGTCTTTAATTATCCTACAGTCTGAAGAAACAATCCCAAGCCGCGCTTTTAAACTGTGTATCGAGACGGGACAAATGAACTCGGCTTTGTCTGACAAACATTGATACAGAGGTGTACACAAGTGTCTCCCCTTTTTTTTTCGCTCACCATTTCCATTTCTCACTCTCTCACTCACGCGCTGACACATTAAAATGTGGTCTGGCAGAGCAGAACATCGAGATCTAGTTAATGGAGTTTTACATGGAGGTGCTGACAGCAACAACGATCCACACGCCTGACTGTCACCTATACTGCCAGGAGGGGGGGAAAAAGGGCCTGAAATAAGATGCTTTCGCACCTCGCCATTTGTCAGACAATCACATGATGATGATGCTGTAAATATGCATCCAGCAGTGCGGAACGCCCTGTAACTTTCTCCCCGTGCACTTGAAAGTTGGGTGTGGAGTGTAGGTGTCGGAGCTCTCTGATCACCGTGTCCTCGTATATAGCACAACACGTCCCCAAAGCTGCTTAATTTTAATGAGGGTTTTATGAGTCGTGATCAAGAGCTCATTGGCAACATGATCAGTCAATAGCTCCATCTCTTCTAAGCAGAGCCTCGGCTTATGCGCCGACCCCAGCATATTGACCCAGAGATTTATACAGCTATTTTCTAAAGGTCCCCAGTCATGGGCCCACAGACAGGAAGGCGAATTAGAGTCTCGATGGATTTCACTTTCAATTTGAATGCTAAGTGGTTTGGAACACAGCCCCAGCTAAGGGGAGGCCATGGGTAATGAACTCCTTTGAGTTCTGCCACTTAGAGGATCAAATGCTTGAAGCTGTGATGACATTCAGAGCTGCACAGAAAGATGATTTCCTTCAGCTGCCATCAGCGGTGAATCCTGTGGGTTTATACATCCTTCACTGACAACCAAGTGATTCTCAGCGTGTGGTTTTCATCCAACACTGGCTTTTGTAACAATACCACCCGGGATGGATTTACTTTGAGTGTTCCTGTGTTTGCCATGTGAGGTCAAGAGGCGTGAGGTGGCTAATTAATGCCTACACTGGTGGCGACTGGAGAATCAAGTGGACTCCAACATTTCAGGATGTCTGTCAAACCACTTGGGCCCGCTGCTGTTGTTTAAGCAGCACACATGCAGTGTAGATCCATAGACCAAAGTCGTAGTCTTCTGCTTTGTAGAGTGAGTCTAACCAGAAAGTAACAATGTAGGTAGATGTAGAGGCAATACCACTTAACCACATGTTAAAAGTCAGATTTTAGTCAGACTTTTAATTTGGTTTTCGTAATGCCATGTAAACACATTAGTCAGACTAAAATCAAGCTATAGTCTTAGTCGGGCTAACATACGTGGACAATACGAGTCATAGTCCGATTACTCTTTCATGTCTTTGACCCAGAAGTAGAAAGAGACGACAGAGCCATGCTCCGTCTAATTTGTATCACGATTAACATGTATAGAATATGTATAGAACCATCTCGCATGATCCATCTTGCTGTTCATACTGACCAATATAAAGGGAAATGCTTATCGGCCTATAGCAAAAAGAGCAAACTCCTCACTTTTTCACATTTTCCTTCAGACTGAATAGTCCCAATCGCTAGTTTGAGTTCTTCCTCAATAGAACATGCTGTTTGATTTTGTAAATTATGTTCCCACACATGAGTGGACACCAGTCTGACAACTGATATCGTCAAATAGGCGCTTAGTTGCAGGAGACGTCTGTGAAAAACTGTGCTGGTGCTGGTCAAATCACCATTTAACGTAAATACTCCATAAGAATACTCACCATATGTTTAGCACAAAGTAGCTCTGCATGTATAGTACGAGCTTTTTGATGTCCAAATATGGAAGGGGTCCTACATTTAACTCAGGGGTGTCAAACATACGGCCCGGGGGCCAGAACCGGCCCGCCAGAGGGTCCAATCCGGCCCACAGGATGAATTTGTTAAAATTTCACACTAATCTAAATGTAATGTCAAATGCTCCAGATACCCGTGACTAAATGTTTGTGCCTTTATAGATCCAATATGCTGTGTAAATAGTAAATTTAGGCATGATATTGTTGAAATTGCACTTATATTTCTCAAGAAACTTCATGTTTTGTAAAAAATATCCTTCATTAAATGTAAAACAAAGGAGAAAAAACAAAGGAGTTCTTGTTGTTCATAGGTTATTATGCTATTATTTTACTATTTTTACTGGTCTGGCCCCCTTGAGATCAAATTGTGCTGTATGTGGCCCCTGAACAAAAATGAGTTTGACACCCCTGATTTAACTGAAGCAAGCTTGTGGTACTTGGCCTACTTCAGTTTACATTAATATTCTGTACAAACACTTGACGAACAGCGACATTCATGGTCTCGTGGAATAGTGCGAGTGTGTGCGTAACGGCTGTCGAGGCCATGTTCCCACAGTCTCAGAGCAGAGAATGAAGCTGCATTTTACATGATTTAAAACCTCATTTTTAAACACTTCGTAACCTCCTTGCCAAATTTGAGTGATTAATAAAGTTGCCAACGCATTTTCCTGAGGGGTGACAAAGACATAAATTGTATTTTCTTATCACTTTATGGGGACTTTAAAGCTCACACACCTGTTGCTACAGTTGACTAATCTAATCAGCTTTTGTCAGGGGCACACAAGCATCTGCCTACCCTGTTGCAATGCTCAGTGTAATTCCTCTGAGTCAGTAATTGGGACTCAGCCATCATTCATTTGATTATTTACATGTGCAAACTGTCCAAGTGTCAATGAAAGACCTATGAGATGCTCTAAGTCACGGCAGTCCCTCTTAAATTAAAGGGTTAAACTGAAATGGACCATAAATATGGAGTGGCATTAAGGACATTTATATCTTTACACTGCCACAAGTGTTTAGAAAAGTTATAAAGTTGTGTTTACTGGAATAAACAATAGTCTATAAAATCGTAATTAACTTACTGTAACACTGTATTGTGTTTTCTGTACTGTTTTTCAAAAATTGCGTCCTCTCTCTGGTGAGGACACATGATCCGACTACTCTCACCATAGAACTGAACAGATCACTGAGTGCTTCTCCACAATTGTATATGTAGGGTTTCCAGCCCCGAAATCCAGTTTATTCTCAAATAATCAAATTTAAGCAATCCATACCATGCAGCATTGAACGGATACCCTTTGAGTCAGGCAGGAAAATGAGAGTGCACCAAATTGGTTATGTTATTGATGGAAAAATACAAATGGGTTGACGCACTGAATATAGTGTGTGCACATACAGTGTGCGCTGATTACTTGAGGAGTCAATTTGAAATGGGGTGGAAGAGTACAGCAGCATAACAGCTTGTAGTAAAGAGTGCTCATTTTAAATCTCACATATTCCTATCTTCATTTTTACATTTTGCATTTGCCAAAACAAACACACACAGAATGAATAGATACATTGTCAGATATAAATTGGATTTAGTGCTGCAGGGAAATAAAAGTGTATAATTCACAGCTGAAAACAAATGCACAGAAAAGGGAATATCTCTTCACTTAGCGATTTTCTTTTCTAGTACAAAAAGTAACATTACATTGAACTTTTCTTTTCATTTGCTTATCAAGCGTCACTGAAAACATCCAAGCGGCAGCAGTCACAAACAAACAGCACTGGCTTAACGTGATAATCAAGTCGTGTCCTTATCACCTGCTGACACATGCAACCTTAACAGGGAGCGGTTGCATGTGTGACATTATTAATTAGTCACTTTAGTGCAACTTGTACAGGTTTCCTGCTCATCCATGAGTAATTAGACAGTTTAACGTCCCACCATGGCGGATGAGACGTGAGCTGGGACAGTTCAGAGAACCATGGCCACCCAGCCAGCAATCATAGCCACGCCCCCTATGGGAGCCACCTTGCGTAGAGCGGGGTCCTTCGTCATAGCCTGGTGATACAGGGAGCCACAGAACATCCCCATGCCAGCTATGAGGAGTGTACCAGCCTGTGTACGAGCAGAGAGGGGAGGGGCACATGAGTATTTATGAAAACATTAGACGTGTGTGGTTTTTCAGTCAGCTGTCCTTGTCCAGGTCTAAACAAGCACAAAAATAACCACACAGCTAAGTCGAGCACAATAATCCTGTTCAAATAAATGTTTTATGAGCAACAGATGGCAAGACAATGTAAACACTGCCAACTACACTGCAGAAACTTTTCAATACTTTAGATCCACAACGCCAAGCCAATATTTTTTCTTCTTTTTTACAGATTTGTTTAAACTGCCAAATTTTGGTGCGACAAGCAGTAATCAATGTCCTACTGAAGGCTGCAGTGTCTAACTTTTAAATATAAATGAATATCTGTTACTTTCAAGCCTTTGCCAAATTAGTTCACGGAACACTGGTTAAGCCCATCAGCTCTGTTTTTCTCAGCTGAATCTAGTGTCTCCGAGGAATATCCCCACTCTGTCGAAACAGCAACATACAGTGTGGCTGGAAATGTGGCAAGAATTGTCTACAAAAGAAGGCATTTGTCATGTAGAGGTGCTGGCAGTGTTTTGGTAATTACTAAAGAATTCCTTAGAGTGGTGACAAAAGTTATACACTGTTAGAACAAACGCAAGCAAGGATGTACTTCTTTTATTGAAAAAATATTATTCTTTTTTTTGTCTGATTGCACACCACACTCTATTGATGGGGTGTAAGTAGTCGTAATGGCAGAAAAACAACACACACTAATGTTGTTGTTGTTTTTTTACACCATCCTCTCTTTTGATAGGACCAAATGGTGGTGTGACTTTATCACATTAGTTCTCCACTAAAGGGCACACCTCAAGTGCATCTACCCAGCGAGTTGGTATGAACCTTCCATACTCACCAGAGCAGGTTTGCCACAGTGCGCAGCACCCAGCAGTGCCAGGCTGTGGTAGAAATGGTACTTGTTGGCAGTTTCAAAAATCTGGAGCAGCAGACAAACAGAGATTTCAGAAAACACTCGTACAATTTCCTGTTAGTCTTCATGTAATTTCCGTCAGGATTAGAATGATCATTTTCTTCTATTGCGGACAGTTCTCTCATCACACAAGGGACAGTAGATTAGTTCGGACTGACAGTTCTCAGTGAAGGAAAATATTTTCTGAACATTCCCTATCAAAAGCAAAGTGACACCTGTCGAACTACACTTACACGGGTCATTTAACATATCAGACTTGTTCATTACATACCATTATCTGGTAGTCATCAGGGTCAGTGTTTTTGAAACCTAAAATGGAAGATATAAAAACATGTACTAGTCACTGTTATGGCATATTCTCATAAACAATCTGTAATTCTGACATTGTAATTACAGTGGCAATAAAGAGATATTTTCGTACCCCTTATTTACTTATTTATTTATTTATTTTTGGCTCATTCCGCACTTTTGCCGGAAGAACTTTAGACATTCGACTGCTGGTAGGTCATGCCTTTCTCCCACATCATGACACTCAGGGGACGGGTCACCTCTATGGCTAAATGTGTCTATTTACCAAAATTAACGTGCAGCCAGGGAAGTTTTTTCAACACCGAATCATCCATTAGCATGTTAAACATTAGCAGCATGTATTTATTTTAACTTTATAACAATTCACATGTCTCAATAGTGTTGCGAAAATTAAATGTGCGTCTTTTGGAATGGAGTCTGGGCTAGTAAGTGTTGGCATGAGTCCTTCCTGACTCTGTTTACTATTTACAGTAGCTAACATCGGTCCACGTTGAATGTGTCCTACCGTGAGCACCGTACGCCCCTGCTGTCACCGCCGAAGCTCCTGACAGGGCTGCTAATCTTCGGACAATAACAGAGGCGTTCATGTTTGATTTGGAGCTCCGTGTGTGTCCTCCACAGACGAAAGGCAACCTGACTGTGACTGTGGTGCCTTCACTGTCCTTTTTAAGCGTCTGTGTCAGACGTGCGGTTTCACCCGTACCAACAAAAAACACACACACACCGAGATTTCATGAATGTATGTGTGTTATGACGAGTCAGACATTAACTATAAGCAAGATTTACAAATAAATATGCATTACGTCAAATTACATGGTCGAGTTTGAAGCAGCTTTTCTCCCTCGTCCTCGCGCTCCCGTAATGTTGTCAATTCTAACAGGTCCGTGAAGGCAGCACCACTGGGACACGAAACTGCGATCATTCCCAGGCACCGGAAGGCCACCAATTCCGTTACCCATAGTATGGGTTTGAGCCAAAATGGCGACTGTCGTCCTATACTGTAAGCCATGGACGTTTTTCCAGCAAATGTATAGTAGAAGTGACTTCCACAGACTCATTGGTTGTGACTTCAAAATGTTGTACTGTAGAAAACGGTGCACAAATGTAAACTGAATAATAAGTAACATCACATTAATCTTTTTTATTATTATTTGGATTGTTATATTAGTTTGATGTGGTGCTAATACAGTTATTTGTTGACCCCAATTTGCAAATGTGAGGCTTTTACATTTCAAATGCATTGAGGGCTGTTATACTATTATGCTGCTTTTGTATGAATTACTTTTCCACTGAAGGGGTTCTTTCACTATAGTTTTAACAACACTGTATATTCATCAAGTCACCACATAACAGTGAGCGATGGGCTCAGAGGGGCATTAGCAAGCAGCACAATGCAGTTTGTCCATCACTGCAAATTGGGGGAAAACTGGTGGATTTCTCTGGTGGATTTAGTGAATTACTTGTTTTCATTTGTTTTCCTGCCAGCATATGTGTTGGTGACTAATGTTGAGTTACCCTTTGATGAAAATACACTGATCCCTGCAGAGAGCCCACCAAAAGGGGGTGCTGTATTGCTTCCACAGTGGCCAAAGTCTGTGTATGTGTGTGTCTATGTCCGTGTGTGAAGGGGGCAGAGGGACTTCTCCCAATTATCATATTGAAATTACACAGGGTCACACTGCATTACTGCAGAATTGCCAAAGCCTAGTTTCCACCAAGCCTCGTCCTTAGCTGACTTTGACACTGCGTTAGCACAATGCATACAATTAACACATTTTAATGGCCATGCAGCTAATTAAAAATAAGCCCCATGAGTCCAAGCCTCATCATCAACTGTGATCTGAACCTGTAGCCAGTGTGGGTTTGTTTGCGTGTCAGCGTCTGTGTGTTCTGATCCAAATCCGATCATGTGCAGGTGAGGGCTTTGTTTTGAAGTGATACACAGCCCTGCTGTCTGAATGGACCATTGTTTACAGAGGGATGCTTTGCTGACTACACACACACACACACACACACTCACACACAGGTCATTTCCATTCCGGCCCATGGCAGATGGGACAGCAGGGACAACAATAAAGTATGGCTTTACATCTTGTTTTCACAGACAAGCTGCAAATTATCTCCAAGTCCCAGCAGCTGTGTGCTGTGAGGTCCCTCCAAGAGCCAACATCCATCTCACTTCTCTGGGCCCGCCCGCCTGTCCTCCCCTCTGCTCCCTAGTGACTCGCTTTACTTGTGGACACATCTCGTGTGTGTTTGAGCGTAGCCATGCACATGCATGTGTCTTGATTCCCTTAGATTGTTTGCAACAGGAACAACCGGCTCTTGCACAAAAAGTCCGACATTTCTTCACATGAAACAACTAAAAATGGAGGGAGCTCCTGCTGTAAATTGCAGCTTCTTGCTTCCTTTGTTTTGCAGGAGTCTGACTGTATGGCAGCAATGAGACAGGGAGGTGCTTTCACTCACAGGAAAACAAAGCACGTTGCCTCCTTGCCATCCACACTCACATTTCCAAACAAATGTATGCACACCTGTAATCTTACTTTCCTTTCAACTTAATATATCGCTGTGGGTTGTTTTGAAAATCCAATTTCCTATTCTTGTTAGCTGTATTGTTTGGCATATCTGGTGGCGACGCATCTTTGTTCTGCAAGGTAATTTTAAATGCATGACGAATAAAGTGGAAACGGGGTGTCTCGTCAACATAAAAATAAATATTCCCCTTTGTTTGTTTTTTTTCCCTCAGCTCCTAACAAGACGGATGAGAACACTACAGCCGGTTGTCATTATTTTACGGATGCTGTGTGAAATTGGAAACTTGCACGGTGACACTGCTTCAAAGTTAACGGAAGTTAGGGAAGTTCATCAGGAAGGTCTGCAGCGAAAACATCACTTCCACGGAAGCTCAGCTTCTCTGGGAGTTAATAGAGCAGTGGGCGGGCGCGGACGCTGGGCTTCTGCGTGATGATTGGAGGAACTGTCTGAAGCACTATTTACACTATGTATATACTATCATTGCCTTGTTCTAGTTGTTAGTTTGCAGAATTAATGTAAGAATATATTCAAGATTCAAGATCGTTTGTCATTTCACATGGTATTTGTAAAAATTCCCAAATTTAAGTGAAGCTATGTTTCTCACCAGCTTCTGACAGTGCAGGATAACACAGTATAATAATGAATAATAAAAAGAAAGAACGCTTAGACCCTAAAACTAAAACCTTTCAATAAAAAAAATATAAATACTTTACATGACATTAAAAATAGTAACCCTTTCCAACCTTTATAGTTTGAAGTGCAAAGTGAACTATGACCTTGGCTGAGTCACATGACGTCTGGAGCTGTATACATTGGTTTATAGCTAAAAATGGTTTAGTGACTCTTTAAGTGCTTATTACCTGTTGCAAACCTTTTCAGACTGAGTTTATGGATGCTTTCTTGCCATTTTACTTTAATGGTTTATAGCCGAAGCACCTCAGGTGAGACTGATACCAGTTAGCTGTTTTCTTCCCTGTGTATTTTTCTTTTTGTTTTTTCAACACTGCTGCAAATGTCAGAAATGTCATCCACCTCTCGCAATGCATCACTCTTAGTTTCTCATATCTAGAGTGAGAATACAGCAAGGAAGCTGCAGGAATTCCTGCACGCGATGAAATATCGCTCTTTACCCCCAGAAGCAAGATTTTAAAAAGAACTCTCAATATTTCTTAGATTCTCCATTAAACATGACGAGATGTGATGTTCTTATTGTAAGTCGCTTTGGATAAAAGCGTCTGCTAAATGACATGTAATGTAATAATGTTCGCAGCCGTTCACTGTCTCACTCCGAGTTGGCCTCAGCCAATTATCCATCCGTTGGGGCACTTTTTATGTCTCTGTGGTGGTTAGTCAAAAATGTATGGCACTGTCGCACGTCCATGTCATCACGTCCCTTTCAGCAGAAATGAGTAAAGGACGGGGAGAGGGACAAAAGGGGGAGCGAGATGGAAGAGACCTGTCGAGTGACATTTTGTCTGGGCGTACATGCTATTGTTGTGCTGGAGGAGACAACACCAGTCATTTCCATGAAATTGGTGCACACACACACACACACACACATTCACGCAGTAGTTTTTTTCTCCACTTCCATGTCAACACAGAAAAATATACTGTTCCATGAATATTTCCTCAATTCTCTCCCTTTTGTTGACAGTGTGTCAGGTTGTTGTTTGTGATAGGAGCCGACTGGGTGTGCAGCTCTGATCAAAGCAGTCGCGCAGCTGAATGGCTGAATCCAGTCGCTCACATTTGTCTCTGCTGCTTGTCCCCGGCATTTATGCATGTGCAAAGACAACCACTCTGGGGCCGCTCACTCGAGCATACGATCGCAAATATGCACGCGGTCACGCACACACAAGCGCCGCGCTAACAGCAGGCTCCCCCACGCAGAGCGAGCATAATTAGCACACTCGTTAAGCTCATCTGCATCTCTCTTCAAAGGAGATCAATGCAAATGAATGGGGTTTTAGCCGTTGGCTGCAATTAGGCCAAAAAATATCCGATCTGGAGAAAGTTGGTTTCAGGGAAACCAAGTCGGTGTCTGTGTGGGGGGGATTTCAGATGCATGCTCTGCCCCTGCAGTATAATGGAGTCCAGAGCTAATGCTTTCATTTACTCACACATGGCAAATCAGCTTGTGTTTCATCAGTTGAAGCACGGACGTCATCAACACACATAATATGTCATCGCAAACTGCAGTTTATTCTACTAACGACTACTAAGTATTGCCGCGTGCATGTGGCCGTATCCTGATGTACCTCATGTAAATTCAACAGCCATTTTATTAAGGAAACAGGACGCCTAATAAAATGGCAGGAGTTTCCATCGCTCAGGCCACACGGTTGGTGTAGTGGTTAGCACACTTGCCTTTGCAGCATGAAAACCCGAGTTTGAGCTCCGGTTGGAACAAGGGCCTTTCTGCATGGAGTTTGCATGTTCTCCCTGTGTGGCTTCCTCCCACATTCCAAAAACATGCAATATGGGGATTAGGTAAATTGGTCACTCTAAATTGACCATAGGTGTGAATGGTTGTTTGTGTCTGTGTGTGGCCCTGCGATGGACTGGCAAACTGTCCAGGGTGTAGATTGGTACAGCAACCCCCTGCATCCCTCCGGTGGAGGATAAAGCGGTAGATAATGGATGGATGGAGCCTTGGTCATAACAAGTGGTTATTTGAGTTTGAGTTACTTTTGCTTTTCTATCATGTCTGGATATTCTCCTATTCTCTCCTGGAGAACAAAATCATTTTTTTGTGCGGGGAACCAATCCTTGTTCATCCTAGAGATGGTTGTGTGTGGGAAATCTCACTGGATCCACAGTTCAAGACCAGCCTGTCGACAGCAACCATCACTTTAACCACCACCCTATGACTCTCAGTTTGAGCTTCAGCTGTTGTCTTGACCATGTCTACAAACCTAAACGCTCACTTACTGTCATGTGATCATGTCACGTGATCGACTGATTAGACATTTGCATTAACAAGCAGTTGAAGGTTGTACCTAATGACGTGGCTCATGTTTCCTCTGTTTCTTTTTTTACTCTGAGCAGCATAGTTAAGTAAAAGTAAAGGATGGATTTTATTTTCTGGGGATGTGGGTTATGGAAATGATTGGATTTTTGGTGGTGAGCCAGATAACAATCCGGATGTAGGATTTATTTTAAACAATTGTTAAGCTTGTGAGATAGGGGGAAGGTATTGGCACTGTAGGGGACTTTCTCTTTTTTCCGTTTTGACTTATTTCCAACTGTTTTAAGAAATCATTTTTATTAGAAATGACTGTTTTTTTTTATAAGTGAACCTTGCCTGTGGAAAATTAGCTTTAGCATTTAAAAACAGCAGCGCTAGAATCTGTGTTGGGGCGAAGACATCTCTTCCTGGGGAAAAGTCTCTCGACTCCTTTTGTCCTCGACGTCTCCACCTTTTGCCTGGGTATCTATTTGTGTGTGAGAGTCAGAGATGGAGGCACGGAGAGGGTGAGAGAGGGGAGGAAGCGGAGGAAGCCAGCGAGCGTCTTAATCCAAACTGTCACACAAACATGTACAGCAGTCTCATCGAGGCATCATCCTGAGGGCTGCAGCAGCCCGGGACATCCATCTCATTCACTTCACCTGGCACATTCCTCACGTCCTCCGGCTCCATCAGTCTCCTCTCACGCCTCTAATGAGTCCCCGTTTGAATGCTGGTTTTTCTCCCACTGCTCTCCTGATGAACAAGCCGATGCTTGGAGCTACATTTGAGAGGCAGAGAGGAAGGGAAGGGAAGGGAGGGATGCAAGTTCAACATCATGAGGTTTTTAATATTCTAACAAGGTGAGTGTCGGTTAATCCTCCATGCGTGGATTCCACCTGAGTTAATGAACAGACGGGGGAGGCTTGGCCTTTCTGTGGGGGGGACTTTGAGTGAAAGAATATAAAGACAGCAGCAGTGGGTCCTCTCCAGCCTACAGCCCACCTCTCTTTTGTTTTGAAGTCAGCAGAGTGAAAAAGAATCAGAGAGCAGCAGCAGCAGCAGCAGGTTTTCTCGAATTCTGAGTAATCATTAGTAGCTGAGGAAAAGGTGGAGATGAGAAGCAGGAATTTGAACCAGCAAAGAAAGGCATTTGTGTTTTAGAGGGCGGGAAAAAAACCGTGGTCCTCGCTATAGAAATGTCTTCATACATGAATGTATCGGTGAAAGACAGGCCCCTCATTTAATGCTGCTCTGCTTGACGTAATGGAACTCATAATGAAGCCACTTTTACATTTCCAGCACTGCGAGAAACAGCATATATATATATATATATATATATATATATATATATTTATATATATATATATATATATATATATATATATATATATATATGCAGCATGGTTTATTTTTAATGGCTCTATATGGACAAACACTCTTTCCTCTGCAGGGGAAAAAATGTTTTTTTATTTCCTTCATTTCCTTAACACTTACCTTAAAATGAGTGCAGACCGTCCGACTCAACCGTACAGTTAATGTGTATGCAGCGTTCATAGGAAGGCTATTTTTTTTTTTTTTTTTTTTTTTTTTTTTACCACTCTTATCTATAATTGCAAAGGGGCACAAAGAAAGAAAAGAAGACATAATTACTTGTGCCAAGTTCGGAATGGGAGAATTCTACTCTTTGCTATTTTTGAAAGTCATATTTGCAGAGGTGCATTTGTTTTTTTCGAGGGCACAGTGGAAGGGAGAAATGGAAATGTGTCATGTATGCTGTTATTGTATCTATACCTACAGACCCATACATCTGGTGACTATTGGTGATTATTGGAGTTGCAAGGGTTGAGAGAGTTGGTTTAATGACAGACGGACGGACGGATGATGATGATGATGATGATGATGACGGTGTCTTATAAACGGTGTCCAAACTGTTGAACATGTTTCTTTCTTGTGAAAACGTGCATTTTTGAAGTTTTGAATCCAAATTCCAATTTAAAACAATTAAATTGGCCAATTGCAACGTTTGCCTCCATTGGATAGTTCTATGCGTGCAACCTTTAACTTCTCATTTCTCACCGTTGCTTTAGACGAATTAGTAAAGGCCACAGTGTGTACAATTGACAGGCTCTATCAATGGAAATAATGCTTTAATACATTCATTATCACATGAAATGGTAATGCTCCGTCACGTTTTTGAATGTGCGCGTTTTTAATTGCACAACGGAGCCGTCACTATACCTGTCAGCTAACCTAATATCGCTGAAAAGTTCACGCCGCCTCTTCTGCGCGGGCGAAAAACAAACTCCTGCTTTGCGCCATCCGTCTGGAACAACGGTGCCGCTTGTTACAGAGCTATGAAGATATCTGTTATTTGGATACTCTCTCCCAGAGGAGCCACTCTCGACTTCCATTGTGTTGATTTAGCTTTATTCCTTATTATGCTCTGTCTCTATTTGTGGAAGGCTCTGCGCGGAAGGGCGGCAAACTGCAACGACAACAGTGGAAATGGGAACAGTGGATGAATTAAATATATCAAAATATAATTACAGTCAGCAAAATGTCAGGCCAGGATAAGTCTGCCTAATAATGTGTAAAATGATGTCTCCTTTGGCTTATTCTTCATAATGGAGCTCGTGCACTTGGAAACGCACAGATATTCAAGCGCTCTCACTCTCAGTGGTGCTTATGTGTATGAGTTAGATAATGATAAAGTGATGAGTTTTCGGGGTAATTCCACTTTACATCTTAGTCCTTGTAGTTTTGGTTAATGTCTCTAATGAATGCATTAGTTTTCATCATGACATACCTGCTGTCCGCCTGCTCGCCCGGAAAAAAAACTGTGCTACTCTTCTTCACTCTGTGGTGCGTTTTATTAATTCGTGATGAACACATCACCTCGATGAATCGTATGCTCGCACAACAAAATCTATGGCGCTGAATAAGACGTGCAAATGAGAGCGACTGTAAAACACGAGTATAGATATCCGTATTTGGATTAAAGTGCGATTTAACCCTATGATGATTTGCATTTTTATGTGTGATTTCAGGAAAAACAAACAGGATCTTCTCCTAACCCCAGGGTTAATGTGCAATCTGCAACTTATCGTCCTGCCCCACCAAGGCAAAAATGCAAATACAGCTGATTAAACTGAGTTATTGGAATTACAGTCTGACTTTATAGAATGGGTTTTATGTGTGTGTGTGTGTGTGTGTACATGTGAGCAGTCAGTGTAGGAAGGAGGGTTCCTCCATATCATATTTTCCCTTTATGTGAGTTTGCTCCCTCCTTGCCATGAATAATACATCAGTCCCGAGCAGCAGCAGCAGCACACACACACACACACACGCACACACAAACCCCACAAATGCACATTAAAGCAACACCAGCACACAGTACAGACCCAGCATGTAGAAACTATTAATGATAAAAAGAATATGTGTATATACGATTACAAGGCCAAACTTACCAGGGCAGAGAAAGAAGTCATGGAAAAACGCAAAGCTGTGCATCTTTGTGCAGATGATTCTCTCTCTCTCTCTCTCTCTCTCTCTCTCTCTCTCTCTCTCCCTCTCCCTCTCTCTCTCTCTCTCTCTCTCTCTCTCTCTCCATACCTTGGTGTGGCAGCTTGCATTTTCGAGACACGTGGCACTGCAATTAGCCCTTGTCATTCATAGATGTGGAGACGATGCCCTTCCAGCAGTACTCAAATAAAAGGACTACTTTTTTAATTACATTTTATTTAAGTACAAGTAAAAGTACTGGTCTAAAAATGTACTCAAGTTAAAGTAAAAAAAGAAGCTTGTTTAAAATTTTAAAAAGTAAAATTGACTTAGTTACTTTCTTAACAAGGTTCTTCCTTGTGTTGTACAAAATAAAATATGTAAACACATAATGTATCAGTCAAAATGGGTCAAAGGTCACAAATACTTTAACTTTCTCACTCAGGGACCTTAAGTAGCACCAATTCACCTGTCCTCATCATTCACCTGTCCTCTTCGTTCACCTGTCCTCATCGTTCACCTGTCCTCATCATTCACCTGCCCTTATCATTCACCTGTCCTCATCGTTCACCTGTCCTCATCACTCACCTGTCCTCATTGTTCACCTGTCCTCATCGTTCACCTGTCCTCATCACTCACCTGTCCTCATCACTCACCTGTCCTCTTCGTTCACCTGTCCTTATCATTCACCTGTCCTCATCGTTCACCTGTCCTCATCACTCACCTGTCCTCTTCGTTCACCTGTCCTCATCACTCACCTGTCCTCATTGTTCACCTTTCCTCATCGTTCACCTGTCCTCATCACTCACCTGTCCTCATCACTCACCTGTCCTCTTCGTTCACCTGTCCTTATCATTCACCTGTCCTCATCGTTCACCTGTCCTCATCACTCACCTGTCCTCTTCGTTCACCTGTCCTCATCATTCACCTGTCCTCATCACTCACCTGTCCTCATCACTCACCTGTCCTCTTCGTTCACCTGTCCTCATCATTCACCTGTCCTCATCACTCACCTGTCAAAGTTTCCAGTGCATGAATTTATTTGTTTATTTTTCTAATTTCAGGCCAACATTTTGATTTAGATTTTTTGAGTACTTCCAAAAAAACATACCTAACCCTTCAACACCTAAGCCTCGTTTTTTCTTTTGCTTATTTAACTATAAAAGGACCAGAAAATGTCATGTGAGTAAGTGCTTTTGTCAATTTTTTTTGTTTTTGTCTCAATGTGCAAAAACAGGCCAAAAATGCAAACTATGAACAGGTGTTTTTTCCAACTCTCTCCTCTCTGGTGACAAAGATGCTGATTTTCTGGCTTCCTGCAACAGTGAAAGTGAAATTACAGTAATAACCATATAAACCAAGTAAAAGTAAAATTACAAACTTTAAAAATGACTTACACAAAAAAACCTACTCAATTACAGTAACATGAGTACATGAAATGCATTACTTTCCGCCTCTGCTTATACGTATGTATCTTCATGAGGACCTAGTAAAAGGCGAAAAACATTTTGGGAGTAAGCAGTTATGGGTTATGGTGAGGCATTGAGTTGTAGTTAAGTTAAGGGGTTAGGAAATGCAGTGTCCTCATGGAGGATGCTCTACAAGAACTTATATGCGGCAGAAAGATGCTGAGTTATAGACAAGAAGAGAGGGGGTGGCGTTCTGTATGTTGAGGACCAACGAACGTGGAGCTACTTCGGCACTAATCTGCCAGGCACCCTGCTGCTACAGATCACAGAGGAGGGATGTGATTCCTGTCCCCGAGGGACTGTGGGGAGCTAAGTGAGCAGCGGAGATACAGGAGGAGGGGATCGGAAGGAGGGGGAGACGAATTCTGGGTGAGCCTGCACTGTAAGCCCCAACTTATTAGATTTGTGTGTGTGTGTGTGTGGTTTCAGAAACGGCATACATGCAAATGTTTTAATTAAGTACAGTTTTCTGTTTCTCAACCCTCAAATGCACCTTCAAAAAAGTTACGTTAACATACCTAGAGCACAAAGATGTTTTCATTAAAAAATAAGATAAAAACTTTATTATTTTATTTATTTATTTATTTATTTTATTGTTTCAACCAACATCAGTCCTTGATGCTTTTTTTTTTTATCCTTAAATTGCCAGGTTTTGTCATGATGAATGTCATTTTGTGGTCTAAAAAAACACAAGAAATGATTTATTTTCAATATACATCATGCACACTGGATTATTTTTTGGTTTGATTATTTTTGCAATGTCATATTTCATAAAATATTCACGTTTACGAGCACCAAAGTTTGCTCATAAAAAATGGACAAATAAAGATTGTATCAATTATTATTGATTATTATTATTATTATTATTAATAATAATAAACTCTAACACCAGTCCTCGCCATACATATCAAACATTTTTAAAGTTTTTTTAACCCTTAAAGTGCCAGTTTTTTGTCATGATGCGTCAAAACTAATGATTTGAATGGAGTATTTTAACAATATGCTTGAAAAAAAAAGATAAAACATTCTCGAAATTAAAACACAAAAATGTGTCTAGGTGTCTAGACAGAGAGCAGCTACAGGAATGGACATGAAAGGTCTGAAAGGTGGGACTGAGGCAGACTGAACTATGTGGAGGGGACGTGTTGTGGGTCATTTTTGTCACGAGACGTACTGTAAATCATCTTGACAATCCTTTTTAGCGGAGAGTAATTATTACCGTATGGATGATTGACAATTAAATCTGCCGTTGCATGTAACGTTGCCTTCACTTTATTAATGATTTAGCCACGGCGGGTTTAATTAAGAGTGCACTATAGAGGCCATTAAAGGCTGTGATTGCAGTTTAAATCGTATACATTAGGAAGTGTTCATATCGGCTTGTAAAGATGATGAATGTGCTTTCTGGGGAAAAAAAAACATTTCCAATACAGTCGTAAAAGGAGGGAAAATATTGATTGAGCGGCAGCCACTTATTTGTTGGAAGAAGAGTGTGTGTTCTTGTTTGGATATGCAGGATGACCTGTGCTTTGTTACACACTGTTTATCCCTTACTGATTGTTTAATTCAGCCACATCAACTCATACATGAAATATCTGCCAAATGTTCAACTATATGTGCACAAGGCTGTTGCTCGCTTTGTCCGCCTGCTGTTGGGTGCTTTATACTTATAGCACTCAGTCGGTTCGATAGGGTGTAATTAAATAATTAATAATTAAATGACTCACAAAACTGAGGTCAAATATTCGATGATAATTGGCAAGATTTCTATCCTAAACTGGCCCTTCAGACAATTGTGGGTGCCTTCTGATTTTAGGCTGATTTGAACCGATTATCTGGCCAAATTGTCCGTAGTGTTAGGGGTTAACAGACTCCATTATAACATCATTGGTTATATCAGAGTCTTCCTGATTTAAAATCGTATTAAAGTATTAAACATGTAATATTTATGACTGAATGGCGATTGGTGCGTGAGCAGAACCTCACAATGACCAATGACAAGTTATTGAGAACCATAACTTGTACAAGCCAAGTTGATTCCATCTTCTCAGCCATGACTTCATGCACTGTTTTTTTTTGCATTTCTCAGCACAAATCACAGCACAGACAGTCCGCCCCATGTCTGTTTATATTCTGGAGTTTCTGTGAGATCCCAAATCCCCGGAACCTCCACTATCCCAGTTTGCAAAGACAGAGACGTGAGCGAGGCTGCAGCAACAGAGCGACAGAGTGTTTTATCGTCTCCCTCTGTCAAAATGATAAAAAGTTGCAAGGTCAGTGCAGAGCGGGGATCACACACCTTTGAGTCACTGACAAACATGTTTACTGCCGCATGCGACTCGCTCTCGGGCTGAACTCCGCTTGCTTTATGCTCAAGCTATGATTCTGTCCAGTGGCTGATTCACGCTGCACTCACTCCCTGCACCCGCTTGTGAATGCGTCCCACAAACTCGTCAAAAAAAGCACACTTCCGATAAATAACACTGCGACGAGGCGTAACTCCAACCTCACAGTGATAAGAAAGAGTGTGAGAAACACAGCGCGCATGCCGGGAGGTGAAGAGAGGGACAGGAGGAGGGAGTTGTGTTGGGAGAATACCAGTCACTGACCCTGAGGGCAGATGCCTCATGGCGCTGCAGAGAGGGAGAAAGAGAAGGAGAATAAATGTGATGCTGCAAGCAAAGTCAGAGGGAATTACCAATGACAAAGTTCTGAAGTGGGAGTCAGTGTGAGGAATTCAGAGAGGGTGCAATGGGCAAGAGGTTGGAAAGGGAGCGGAAGAAAGGAAGGTTAAGGGGGGGAGTGAGACCAGACTTATGGCGCTTTTCCACTATACAGTTTGAGCACGATGCGGCTCGGCTCATTTCGACTCTATCCGTTTTTTTTTGCGCTTTTCCATTTGTGATAGTAGCCGGTACCAGCTGTGGCGCGGTTCCAAGCGAGCTGAGCCGATACTGAAATGAGACGTGGACAAACATTGCCGGCCACTGATTGGTCAGAGAGTGTCGTCACTGGACGTCCGACGCAGGAATCAAACCGAACAATGCCGAACTGTAGATCAATTAAAAAGACTTAAGAATCCTGAAAACGTGCGTTAATCTCCAACATTTAGTCAGGGAATTTCTAAAATCTCAACATTTAACGGAGGAGTTTTGGTGTATGTAGCGACAGCGCTGCGGAAATCCAGCGATCGTGAGCCGAATCACAAGCCGTATTTTAGTTTACTTTTTCTGGTCATGCAGGAAGTCCTGAACTAATGTTTTTACTGATTCAGTACAACGGAAAGAACTGCTCTCCTGGTCACTAGTTTGTTTGTGTCACGTATAAAAGGGCGTCCCGACAACCTGGTACCCGTCATTCTGTCACTGTCTTTATATCTTCATCAAACAACTGTCTTTCAGTGTAGATACGGCAGCTGGGGATATGACAGAACTTTGATTGCTTCATTGTTTCTGAAACAGTTTACTAACCTTAGCTTTAAAGGTAATTACTGCTGCAGGAATTAAGCGTCAGAGAATGAGCAAAATTGCACTTACTCTTCCCCTCCTGGCAAAGCTGCAATCCAATTGTGCTAAAGCCCAGTTTTTTCCCCCCCCTCCACAACAGCTTTATCAATTAAAATCTCTTGGCATCGGCTCACTGGAGTTCATTCACAGCTAGCATCTTTGCAGGGTTTTTTTTTTTCTTCTAATGATAGTCTGTAATTATGCATATAATGAGGGCACGTGCACAGGTGACTGTATGCATGTAATCAGTCATAAATGAACAAAATACCCTCGTTTTTGTTTTTTTATGTCTTTGATATCCTGTTGTTATCTCTGTACTGTAGCCGACTTCAAGTCCGTGGGCATGAGCAGCGGGATCTGGTTGCTGGAAAATAAATGATTAGGCGCAGGGGGAAAAAATAGCCTCTCTGCACAGTGTGGGTGTCTCAAACAGAAGGGTTAATGGCTTCCCGAGATTGCAGTGACGTATTATTGCAAATACCTTCAAGCAAAACAAATCATTTGATTGTCTGATTGGAAAAATGTAGTTGTTGCATCAGCAGCAGCCTGTTGTCGTTGATGGAATATTAAATCCCCGGGCCTGTGCACGGGCGTGATAACGGCTCACAGCAGCACGGACATGTTTGCGTGTCCTGTGCATACTTGTGTGTTTTTATTTACATTATGTGACATGACATATACCGTTATCCTGTGTCTGTGATAAACCTTAACGTCTGGGATTCTCTGTTGTTCTGTTGTGGAGCTGTTCTCCTCTGATAGCCGAGAGATGGGGGGGGGGTTGGGGGGGGGGGGGGTCACTCACATGTACAGCCACACCAATCGCCATTTATGCACAATAATTGTGACCCAGATGCTTGAGAACATGCATAAACACTGCATTCTCCATCTCCCGCTTGGGGCTCCACACTGGCAACCTGACCTCAAACGCAGCATACATCAAGTCTGAGTGTGTGTACTTGTGCATGTGCATGTAAGGTGTGTGTGTGTTGAGAGAAAGCAAGCGGGATATTTATGTTGTGATACATGTGTTTGCTACTGTGCAGCAACGTGGAGCATCAGGGACAAACTGCAAGGAGTTGTGTGTGTGTGTGTGTATGGTCTCAGGTGGTCAGGTCTCCCATGTGGGCCATTACCTTTGATGCTTGGCTATAGGGTCTATCAAGTGAAGGACATCAACATCACCTTACATGACACACACACACACAGAAACACTCACAGGAGAATGTACATCCACCACCAAAGACAATTTGTCTTGATAGCTGAGATACTGCGGCCCTGGAGCCGTCTCTCTTTTCTCCATCAGTGTCCCTCAGGTTGTCTGTGGGTAAAAAGGCAGGACTGGCTGACATGATGTTTTGCCTGATTGACGACTGCCCCGGCTCGCTCAGCACCACGTGAGTGGAGAAACAACCCCGTCTATCTGCCTGGGGTTTGTACCAGGAGGTCCAGCGCTGGCACGTGGATGTTGAACAGTAAATCGTCTCTATGATGAGTTGTGAGCCCATAGGCATCACCTGGATGTGCTCGGGGAAGAAGAGAGGGTAACACTCGCTCTCCAGACTCAGTGAAATAAATAAATAAAAAAATAAAAAAAGGTTTTCCCCAAGGCTTTTTTTGGATCTTTTGGTGAGCACAGGGGAGCAAAGCAGGCAATTGCTCAGGGTCCAGAGAACGACTGAGTTTGTTCCTCCAAACATTTTTAATTAAGTGAGAATCTCTTTTGAATGAAATGCTAACAACAGCTACTTCCTCAGTAAACTATAAAAGCCACATTCAGACATGGTATTAACATCCACCCAATCACAGTTACCCAGTTCCTGAATGCATCTTCAGATCATAACCCAAAAGTGTGGCCACAACAACACTAATCAGCATCCATTCATTCATTTATTAGTAGCTATTTTTTCTCAGTTATTTCATGTCACAGCAGTGTGAGTAGTGCTTTGATTCACTCAATTCTTTTTGTCTTTCTCACCTGTCACTCGCGCATTGACATTGACAGTGGACATGCATGTACAGTCAGATTGGTTACAAACATCACTCTTGTTTGTATTTGAATACAGCGTGAGTGAAGCCAGATCCGATCACATGTGGTCACAATCAGGCCTTGTTTAGACTGCAGCCTAAATGGGATTTGTAAGCACATCCGTGTGTATATCCGTGTATCTGCGTGTGTCCATATTGACATTGTCTCATTTAGTCTTCCACATGGATTTCTATACTGGACAAACACAATAGTCTGAACAAAGCCAACAAAATGGATGACATTCTGAAATCTGAGCCCGTCCCAAAGGGTTATGTGGAGCAACGGCACAAACTTTCTTCTGATTTTTAAACTATTGTCTCCCACTGTGTCGATTGTGCGCTGTCACACAGAATTCCACTTCATGTATGTAAACATGATATGGTGTCAACATGGCGGCTTTTATTCTGAAAAAAAAACTTGACTTCCTGTCCCTCTTATCCTGAAAAAATAGGACACAAACGGAATCGGTGGAAGCTGACACTTCCGATGTGGAAAAAATACAATGAGATTTGAACCCACCTTCATACGTGGTCTGAAAAATTGGACCTCATGTGTCCAGACTTCCAAAAGAAATCAAGCTAGGTACAATGTGGATATGCTTAAAAATCTGATTTGGGCTGCAAACTATTCAAGGCCTCAGAGAAGCACCCAGGATGCGTTTTAATGCCAGGTGTGAACAGTTGTACTTAATGCTGTCCAAGACTACCTGTGTGAAGTGACTCACATCTGATTTTTCTCTGTCATTATTACCTAAATCTGAGTTCTTTAGGCCTATGTAGGCTCAAAAATCTTATATTCAATTCTCATTAAAAATCATGTTTTATTGCATGTGTGCCGTTTCAGAGGACTAATAAAAGTCATTAACAAGACACCTGTATTTATGAATGTAAACTGTCAAATGCAGATGTTAAAGGTTAATTTTGCCTGGTGTCTGGGTCCATTTCCCCCGAGCTGGGGCCCCTGAACTCCCAAACGACGCCTCTGCCTGTGAGGCTGGTGCCATCCCACCAACTGCAGATACATGGTTCTGCAGTGCGAGAGTGACTGGGGCAGATGTTTGGCCGTGTTACGAGTCCGGTAATAAGACAGACATGCGGCCGTGCTGGATCAAGAGGGAGCAGGTGCTGCCACCACGCAGCCATTCCCATCTGCATTGATGAGGCCAGGGATGAGGCCATGCTGGATGTTCGATGGTTAGTACCCCTTGACGGAAAAACATAAATAAATGTGCAAGCTGGTGAAGTCAGCAAACCAACCCCAATAAATCAGAGAGCCCATAAAAGTGAGCGTATATCCTGATGTTATTTATGTACGTTTGATCATTTCTATCTCCTATGATATCGCTATGAATGTTTTAATACCCCGTTTGGCTCTCAAAATGCTGATGTGATATTCATCTGGTGTGGGGATTAGCCGGGGCTGCATGAATATAGAGGGAATAAAGAATTCCACGCTGTCTCTGAAAGGTTAAATGATGGATAAAGTGATGGAGGGGAGCATCTGAGGTAAAGAAGGATGGATGGATGGATGCTTGAATGAAAAGGTGACTGGCAGAGTGACAGCAGGGAAAGAGAGAGATGCAGGGTGAATGGATGGATGAATGGAGGAGGGTAACTGGGGAGAAGGATGGAGAGAGAAAAAAAAACAAAACACAGAAGGGCTTGTATCACTTTAACGTCCTCTGACGTCATGCTGATGCAGATCTGCCCGGCTGGATGCGAGCAGAGGAGAGGGATGCCGAAAAAAAGAAACTCCTCAGCACTAATTTTTTCACATCCTTCCCCTGCAGAAGAGGATGGAGACAGACCTCACGACACCTCTGCGTCCAAGAGAGCGGATTAATACGCATTCTCGCCAGCGGGTGAACGCGCCGATGCTGTCCGCGCGCCAGAAGCTTTGCTAAAACGCGACGCATTTCTATGTCTGTCTGTCTTTCTTTAAAAAAAAAAAAAGAAAAAAGGAAGCGACCATATTGAGGTCAGAAGAAAGCGTTGCCAAGGCGACCGGCTTGCTAGGGGAGGACACTGCGGCGCGCGTCACGTCGGGGGCGAGCGTGCGAGCTTGTGAGCGCGCGCGTGCCACAGCGAGCTGAAGCGGTCGCGGGCACAGACACAGCGACAAACGGGCAGAAGCGCCACCGCCGTCCGACAACACCGTACCGGGGAACCGCACCGTGGCTCCAGGCGCTGCTCGGAGTCTTTTCTGAGGGGATTTAACGAGGATTTTTTTTCCCCCGGGGTGGAAAAAAAAAGCCGTTTCGACCGCAGGAAGAGCTGTAACCGCTGAACAGCACAGGTGACACTCCGCGGCTGCCACATCCGCCGAGTCCCTGCAGACACGTCCCGGTTGTTTGGGGGTTATTTTGTCGTTGAAGGGCCTCGATAAACACTGACTTTCCTCCTGAGGCGGATGAATGCATGTTGTGCTCTGCTCGGATGGAGAATCACACAACATCCCTCTGTATGTGCTGTGTAATGCAGTAGAGCGGCTTTATTTGTTGGTCTGCACTCATCGTCTCCTATCATGAAGACCCACCTGCTGGCCCCGCTGGACTGAACGAGGTATTATTAGTGCTGCCGGAAGTGGCTTCCTTTTTTTTTTCTTCTTTCTTTTTTTTTCAAAAAAAAAAAAGAAATGTTATAATTGATTTATTTTCAACCCCTTTTTTTCTGGGGCTCTATTTTCCATCCTTTTTGTCTTTATTGGCACAGTTTTTGCTCGAGTGAAGGAAGGGATAGTGAAGAGGACAAGGAGAAGAAGGAAGAAATCTCAGGAAAGCAAAGCCGCACACACACAAGAAAGGGGAGTCTTCAGTGGCAGTCACACATTAACAGGTAGGCTGAGAATGACACAGTCCAGAGTGGTTTTATTCTGAATTAATTAGTATTATTGGACGTTTTCATTTAGCCACACAGTGAATGGATTTATCAATTCATTTTGTCGATGAAATGGCCTAAAAATGACTATTTTTTTAATGTTAAACTGTTTGTTTCCAACATAAGAGGATACATGTCAGCTGCAACACTAAGACAAGACATAATTCCCATTTGCCCAAAGCATGTCACATGTTTGCACTTGCTCAGTGTTTTTTTTTTTTGTCCGGCCCTTGCATGTGGATGTGCATACGTGAATTTGCTGAGCAGAGATGTCATGGCTGTTTGCAAATGATTGGTGTTTCACGCAGGCAAGCCTCTCCTTTCCAGTAGAGAAGATGCATCCCGAGGACCTGCATGGACTCGGGAGCTCCTGTGGTGAAATGAGACACAGAGGCTGCCATTCAGTCACACTGAGCTCATGGCTCTGGCTTCCTGATGTGCAGAATTTGCTGCCCGTTAATCAAAGTGCTTCACTGAGAATTGCGTCGGTGCTGGATTTAGCTCATTCGGGGACCGCTTCTTCCACCGCATGTGAAAAGAGTCCAGTGAACAATAGTGAAAGGGACATTTTTTTTTATTTTGTCAGCATCTGCCTGCGATGATGCAAAGTCTCTCTTCAATGGTTTAATCATCCTTCAACTAAATAGGAGCGTCTTTTCATGGGGTTTTTACCCCGAGGAGATCTCAGGAAACGCCATAGCCATGAGAACATATTCCCCTAAAAGCATCCTCCGCCACACACACACACACACACACAGAGCTGGAAGAATGGGGTGCATTTATATGCTGTGGCTGGTGTTGTGGGTCATTTGGATGGGCAGGCCCTGCTAGATGATAGAATTCATTGGGGACAAGAGGACCTCTGTTCTTATCTGCGGCGACGAGAAGGGGGAAGACAGCTCCACTCAGCTCAGCTCGGCTCGGCTCGGCTTGGCTCGGCTCACCTTCTCTGCTCAGTCGAAGCAGCGAGTCTGGCCCTATAAAGCAGAGAGGGACGTCTCTTCAGTGGCGAGAAAGCTTTTTAATGGAGAAAAATGTGCGGCTGTCCTTGTGCTAAATAGATGTTGTCACAGAGGAGTTGTTATTTATCCGGATGGCAGCGGGCTGGAAACTTTGAAAAACCCGTGGAGATGTTTAGAGGGGATAAAGGTGGCACATTCATGCAGTGTGTGTAGAGGGATCGCAGACATTTGTGTTTGACGGAGAATAGGAATGGAAGAATTAGGGACGCATTGTGGAGCATGTCTGCAGTAATACAGCATGTCGTCCGTGTATATTAAGGCTTCAGTGGCTGATTCTCACTAAGCTCACGAAATCAAACAGAATGGCTGTCCTTGTGGAGGATGTCTGTAAACACCACACACTTTAGGGACGTGAAAAAAAATCCCATGTTTTTCAGACGTTTTAAAAATAATCTTTGACATATTTATACTAGCTCGATGAACAGATGCTAACAGCTAAAAGTAGCACGTTGCCAATTTACCTCAAAAAGCACTGGGAGTTATTTTTTTGTCAGTGTTGTTTTCAATCGAGGGTTTGGAAAGTTTCACGTGAAGCATGTTATTTTCAAGGCTCCCTATTTACAAGGCACCCTGAAACCATTGCTCAGTGCTGCCCAAAGGTGCAGCAAAGCTGGAGGCAGATGGGATGAGGCATTCAGAGCATGTTGCTGGTTAGATTGATGGCTCCTAGTGTGCGGGTCACTAAGCAGTCAACAGATGCAGGCCAGTGTTGTGACAGAGTGCATTGAAATGATCGGCACGGTCTCACTCATTCATGCTCTCAGTCATCAGCAGGCCTACCTGGGCATTAACTGCTGCTAATTTATTTTTTTTTATCTCCAGTATTTATTTTTACTGTTAGTAAATCCGTGACAGCAGCCCCCCCGTCCCCCTCCCCCCCTCTGTGAGTTTGGATGTTTTCTGGCTATTTTTGAATTTAGGCGAGAAAAGACATCTGTGTGAAAGGATAAAAGCAGCTGACATGTTGACAGGAGAACTAGAGAATCATCCGATGGATGCTGGTGAAATTAAATGTTTGTTTTATTAAAGTCGAGATAAATTAGGGAAGCCGAGGCTTGCTGAACATGCAAGTCCTCAGGGAGGCGCCGTTGCTCACATCTTCTGTCGCTTGCAGAACTTTGTTGAAAGGTGCAGACCTACTGGCACAATATTTATTGTGTGCGAATCGTCTTCCACCTTTCAGCCTAACTTGAAGGCTCCAGTGTGGCAAACCGTAGAGTTAGCACTTGTATAATTGACAGCCTGAATAATTGTGGGTACCCTTTTTTTGCACATTCGAAGGATCTGGTTTTAAAATTGGGAATTGGGAGCCGTGTGTTAGACAGGCACACACTTAATGAACACCCAATTTTGGAAGGCGATACTGAAATGTATCTCAGTGAGACTGTTCTCCATGTGAGTGGAGGCTCAACACCTTGGCAGAATATATAACATGTCCTCGCCGGTAACTGAACTCGGTCATGAAAGCCTGGGTGTTTTTTTTGCAGTAAATAAAATGGATTATAAATGTTGAAGGTCCAAAATGAATGACCAGAAAGGATGTCATTCTTTTTCATTTGCTGTGGACAAATGGTGGTACAAGATGGCGGCCCCTGTAAAGGAAGGCCCTTGCCTTATTTTAAGGCTACAGAAACCTAAACAGTTGTTTTTTACGTGTACTATATATGCTCATACGAGCATGTGGTACATTAAAGTGTTACATACTGAGCCTTTAAATTGTAACTTTCTTCAGCTCTGCTTCACACTGTGTGCGTGTGGGTGTAGTTGCACAGGTTTCGGTAAATATTCTGTGTCTATAACAATGAATGGGAAAAGTGTAGATGCACCGCAAAGCTATTTTTTTTTTTGGCTTTTTTTCCCCCCACATTCGTGTATTCATCGGCCTCTGGTCTCAAACCATTGAGCTGCTTGAACAATTGACTTACTCATTCATTTGTTTCAATGGGAGATTAAACCTGTTTTTTTTTCCGCCTTTCATTTTGCAAAGAATGTATGTTTTTTATCTTTTGGGATGGATAAGCCCCGCATACATTTTAAACCTTAAGCCCATGTTTTGTTTTCATTGGTTTACATGTGTGCTCCGGCATGCGTCCTTTTTTTATTTATATATATATATATATATATATATATATATATATATCTATATCTATCAAAGCTACAAAATTAATCAAAAGAAAAAAAAGGAAACCTAAAAACTGACATCATCATATTGACTGCAGCAATGTTCAAATAGCTAGAGGATGCATTTTTTCCCCCTTAATGATAAAGCCCAGTAAACAATGTTCTCTGGTGCTGTGCACAATCTTGACATGAAATCATTACGATCAAATATTTTACAACTGTCGCAATGTGCAAACCTAAGCATTGAACATGTCTTATTTACCTTTTTATGGCTGTGGAGGAAGAAACGCGTCCGGCAAATGTTCATCTCTTGTGATTAAATCTTTGTCGTCCTCGGCGGTGCAGGGCAGTGAATATTAGTGATCTGGCAATTTTCTTTAAGAGATGTTGAGGGCAGTGTGGAACTGAAATATGACATTATATTACTGGGGAGTGTTCTCTGACTGAAGGACCTCCATCTTCTCCGCTTTTCCTGTCAAGTGTGTCTGTTTTGTTGCGATTCTCTTCGAGTGCTGGTCTCCCACAGTCCCTCCACAGTGGCCCATCTCTCCTCTTTTTCTTTGCCTATTGAATACGATCTCTGCTCTCTTGGGCGCAAGATGGAGACTAAGGGTTTAGAGTCATTACTTTTTCCCGGCTCAATCCTTCCTCTCTTATTCTCTGGGCCTCAGTCTTCCTCTTTTCTCTATATCGTGCTATAGTGTCTACTGTTTTGCGTGCCTCTGCTTTTTTCCTCTCATGCACTCACCCCAAGCTTTTTCCCCCCCCTCTGTCTTCTCCTTTTGTCTTCAAATCCCCGTGTCTTCTGTCAACCTGCAGCGAACAGTGCTGTGTTGTCCCCGGTGGGCTCATTAAGGTTAGATCAAGGTTGAACACTTTCTGACATACTTTGATTGAAAAATCCTGATGTTCGCTTCCCAGAGTCTCGAGCAAGCAAGCTGCTCCTCACATCACCACTCCTCCCATCCCCTGCTAGAACCAGGCTGACCACCGGCTACGATCGATAAACATTAACTTATTCTTCAAAGGGATAAAAGTGAGAAGCAAAGACACTGAGATGGTTAGAAACTACCCAGAACATCTGCCAGCCATCTCAGGACTGTGAGCTCCCATTTTTAAAGCCTCTCTCACACTTAAATGACCAGGTATACCCGGGATTTGTGAACCCGTGTGAACCTGCGTCACAAAGCAGATCATCTCTGCTGCCATTGAACCGTGGTGGCTGTTTTTGTCACCTCTGTGTCACCTCTGTGTGAAATGTCATAATGAACGTGCCAGCAACAAATGGATCTCAGTGGCAACAAATGGATCTCAGTGACACTATCACAGTTGTGAGTGTTTTGTAGTTTCTTTCCTCCTTTCAGTATTTCACTTCATCCAAATGGGGGAATAAAAAGTGCTTGGTGCATTTGTTAAATGTAAATTCCACTCCAAACATTCATGGCTATTTACATGCTAATGACCGGACGATGAATGCGCTGGAAATGGTGCAAGTATTTGCATTACGACCAAAAAATGAAGACGATGAAAACACAATTATTGTTATAGCGTTCAACCGGGTCTTACCTTCCCACCAATGCTCTCATTGCAGAGTGATGTGACACCGAGTGAATGCCGACTAAACACATTATGAATAAGTCCGACATGGCATGAGGCTAGCTACAGCTCCTTCAATCCCTTCGACAACAGAAACCTGCAAAGAATTTTTTTTTCCACAAACAATTCTTTTCATAACAGAGGTGCAAGGCTACAATGGGATTGTATGCCTCTGTGATGCAGAGTCACGGCCTGAATAGAAACCAAGATATAGATTTGATGGAATCAACAGCACTGGAGTCAGCAACAGCCAGGATTAAATATATCCTGCTTTCTGGCAAGTCAGATTGATTGACAGTGTGAATCCATGTTGCTCTGAGTGGAGCAGCTCATCCCTCTGGCATTCTAGGTGACTTCCCCGCATTTTTTTTTTGGTGCATCAATGAACTGCACCTGTGTGCTTATTTCTTTGGCCTTAATACCTCTCTGCGGTCCTTTTTATATTCCAGGGATCTTGCACTTAAAGCTCATAGCAACATAGCTTTACAGCTCTATGTGTTTATGAAAAGCACACGGCCATCACGGTGTCTCTAAACACAGCACTGCAGCACGCCTTGGACTTATTCAGCGCGTGTTCCGTATCACCACTGACGGGTGCGCAGACAAATTGAGTGAGATATAGTACTGACAGCGTCTCAAGGTCAGGAGTAGCCACATCCTTGCGAGAACCCCACAGTAAACCCCTCAGCATCGCAAACAAGCTCTGGGTCAACGTAGCCGGAGACGGGCAGCCTGGTGAGCCACTATTCTTGCCCTCTTCCCTGAGACACTTAACACAGAGAGGAGGAGAGAATGTGCTCGGAAAGTCAAGTGACCATGGATGTCACAAGGAATTCGAAAAGAGAGGAGGAAGCAAGCCAAAGAGCAAATAGGTGGGTGTTTTAAAAAAAGCAAGCTGTGAAGGAGGGAACTGCGCAACAGGGAGGGCAAGAGAAAGGGGGATGGGGGGGGGGAATGCCACAACATTACACCATCATCTCTCTTTTGCTCTCCTAACATCTGCTGTATGCTACCTCTTCCCCGCTGTTGCACACACATTAGTATGAGCTGACACACCACCACACATATTAGTATGAGCTGTCAGTGGAAGCCCTAACAACTAGCTAGAAAAGGACCAGTTGAATGGTAATACTGGCAAAGGAAGCAGCAGCAGTAGTCGCTGTGCTGGCCAACAAGCTGAAGTGTTATCACTGTGGCTGCACTGTATAATGATGAGGGTTGTTATAAAACACATATCTCCCTCTTGCACACACACACACACATACACGCTGGTCTCAGTCAGTCAAACATAATGAGCCTCCATGGTGGTGCAGCCTGTGGCTGTCCCATAGTACAGGCTAGACTGTTATCCACTTGATGTCCATGTGTTGACATAAGTGATGGTAGGTTGCGGTGGTTGGGTTTGAGGCATGGCCAGAGCTGCTGGATAATGGCAACACTTGAGGATGCTGCGATACGAGTCGCTGCTGTCCATCTCCTGGGGGTTACTGCTGTTGTTAAGAATGCTGCCTGTGGGAGCTATGGATGAGCCGTTTCCGGCAACATGCTTCTCTTTACCGTTTCTCCTTTTACAGGTATTTTCTTCTGAGGCATGTGTTTCACATCAGTTCTTCAAGCGTACCTTAAGAGTTGAGCCTCACCTCCTCCCCCTTGAAACAAATGGATCTTTTCAAGTACTTCCGAATGCCGTTTAGCTTTGGTTGATGCATTGTTAAGCTGCTGGGCTTTAGCTGTCACGATGGCGGATGCTAATGAAAAAAAAATAATAAGGGGGCTTCTTATATAGGGAATTAGGATGTCTCTTATTTGACAGGTCCTTGCTAGACTCTGGATGTATTTGTGTGTGTTGTTAGGAACAGAAGCAGGGGCATGACAGTGATGAATGAGCATCAGAACGGCGGTGTTAGACTTTTGCGCTCGATGATGCCGAGCAGGTAATGATTGTCCCTGTTACTGTCGCAATCAACAAAGAAAACACGAACCCTCAGGATGAACGTGCACTCACGTGAGCACGTGAAGCGCCATTACAGGACGGGTCTGCGTTTTGTGCAAGCACTGAAGAGTGAACGCCTCAAAACCTTTTACCGCGCCTTCTCTCCTTTGATTTATTTTAACTACAGGCACTTTCTTTCTGTCTTTTCTTAATATTTAAGGATGCGGCGATTGTATTCCCCATCCTTCATAGAAAACAATGCTCGCTGGTGAAGTCATTCGTCTGTGACTCTTCACACTGTTTCTCAAGGCCGAAGCAATTCTTCTGCTGACAAATGGTGGCAGGAAAGAAGAACTAATTTCCAATCTGTGTGGATCACTCCTGGGCCCGACTCCCCACTTGAGTAGATTTTCACATGCTATGCTTTGAGAAGAAGCAGCGGCTCACAGCACCAGGCTATAACATAAATGACATAAATGTCAGTGTTCTGACTTGCGCCTGACTTTATTGAGTGTACTTATCTGCTACCCACAGGCTACAGTATCTTGGTGAAAATGACTCATCTTCTCTGTGCCGTGCCCTTCATTTGTCCCTTTGGACTGTCTGTGCAATTCACCTCAGGTGTTAAAAAGATGGAGTAAAAATGCAAAGAACAGGAATGCTGGTTTTGTGGATGTGGAAACCAAAGGGGCGGGCGGGATCACAATGGGAGTAACAAAGATTAGACAAGATGAGTATTGAGCTCTGGAGGTCACGTGACACCGATGCGGCAAAATTAATGGGACCGGTGCTGGATTTAAGACTTAAAATCCACGGAGATTGACCGATATATCGCAAACTAAGGGAATGTACTGTATCTGATCCTTATAATGCCAATAAGTGTGTAAGTATAAAGTTTAGGGCAGTATACAGTAATGTAAGTAGTTGCTTTGTTGACGTTGCTGCGCAGACTTGTGACCCATTAGCCTGTCACTGACTGTTTTCGCACAATAGCCATCCACCATCTTCACGAAGATACAAGTTTCCTGGCATGTTTTCTGATTTTCTATGCCGTCAACTGTATACGCCTATAGATGAACCGTGTCGGGGGCGTTACCGTGGTACTGTGACGTCAACGTCCCGAGCTCTATAGGGAGCGTGCCGTGTCGCAGTAAGCGGTACAGGAATGTATAGGCGACGTGAAGATGTGCACAGCTCACCATTAGAGGAAGAAAGATGGGGTCTTTTCACCTTAATTAGCCCGAGTATAGGAAGTGTAACCTTGATCACAGGGCGGTGTTAGCGGCTAATGAGTGGCGAGATTGCTTTGGTGGAAAATATGTTCAAGCGTGTTGCGTTTCGATGGATGAATGGTGTCGGGTACAGTTTTTTTTTTTTTTTCCTTCAAAGACAAAGACCTGGGAAGAAAGCAACCAGTGCTCCCTGGGTATCTACATGAAACAATCTCTTTGCATTTAGATTTAAACTCTAGAGACTTGTAAATAAGTCAGGGAGCAGGAGAAGGGGGTGTCGATTTAGAAGGCGCAAGTCAGCAGGATTTCCTGGCCTTTTTTTTCCACCCCATTTAAGTGCGTAATTCTCTCTCTCTCTCTCTCTCTCTCTATTTCCTTTTCTGTGGAATAAAACATTTCCAAGGAGGACAGGACAGCTGCAGAAGTGTGTATTGTGCAAACACAGAGGATGAGTACATGTGTCTGGTGCATGTTTTCCTCGTATCGAGATTTTGTTGACGAGTGAATACCTGAATTGATTTTTCAAAGGTCTTTCGCTCGACTGACCCGTGGATTGGGTTCTGGACATCTTATTTAGTAAGACTTTGACAAATCTGAGGAGGTGGGGTTGTATCGATTCAAGCAGGTGAGCCAGTAGTTCCTAATGATCACTAGCATTTCGTCAGAGAAATACTGAATGGTCAGTCGAGCACAAGGTCATCCAAATCTCCAGTTTTTCAAATCTGCTCTCCCAGTGTCACTCGGCTCACCTCCACCCACTTGCCCATTCGTCCACCCTTCATTTTTCCCTTTGCTCTTGGCTACCCAGACTGGTCCCTGCCTCCTGCATGTTCTCCTCTCTCCACTTAATTAACCAATAGATCAGGACGCTCATAAATTAGTCCACTGCTCCTGCCCTCATAGAGCACTCTTCCCCTTCTCTCAGACCCCCTCACCCCATCAGCCACACTGTTACAAACAAGGTCCCTAGGCCGCCGTGAGCCTCAGTTGAGTTATCATCTGAAGCCAAATGTATTTTCCACTATTTCAGTCGATTAAGTTGCTCATAAATTTACAACAGATGAGCAAAACCTGAAGTGTGTGGAAAGAGGAATTAAGGCAATTGGAGAGCAGGGAATTAGGTGGAGGTCAGTGGTGCTCTCATAGAACCCCTCAATTCATTAGACTCACAAAGCTCAACCTTTTCATGGCACCCCCCTTGTGTCTGTAAATGTTTTCCCCTTCCTGTCTGACCTGTTCTTGAGAGCAGGGTGCTGGGTGCCTGCACAGAGATTTGCCCAATTAGTAAAGATCTCAGAGATCATTATGGAGGGAGGCCTCGCAAAACACTCCTTCCTCAGCATCCTCTTGCTTGTTTCCTCCGTTTCCGTCCTGTCTCTCTCTCTCCTCTTTTTTTTCCTTTCGACGTCATTTGTAGGTCTTAACAAGCTCTATTCTCTTCACCCTTTACCACAACCACTTTAATTGTACCGTGTATGCATTTATCCCTCTTACTCCTGTTTTACCCCAATCTCCCGTCCTAAAGGTTTATCTCTGAATCTCTGAGTTGTCATCCGTTTGGCAGCCATTGCTGTACTCTTACTGCACTTACTGTAAATCCTCTTCAGCCTCATCCTCTCTTGTGTCTGCAATGTTTAATCTGAGCCTTGCCTCGTGGTGCGTCACATCCTTTGCCCCCTGTCGAGTTTTTTTCTCCCTTGCCTAACTGAGTGTTTAGGAGAGCTAAATAGATCTGAACCGGGAACATGTGCCGGCTATGATCTGTTTCAGCATGGGTGGATGGTTTAATTCAAAGGCTTGGCTTGCTGGTACATGATTCATTCACATACCAAGGTGTCCTGCTAGGGCCACAGCCAGGGATGGGAATTTACACTGAGCTAAGAGCTATATTTGTACTGGTGGAGGTTTGTTAAAGACAGAATGCCTTGACAAGCTACAGAGGGGACTGCATATCCACTCGCCATTTTTGAGATGCTTTGGTGTCGTGGTGGTCCACTCAGGTTTGAGTCCCCCAATTTTCACAGCAAAACAATAGTGAACCCCAGTTCTCAGTGCAACATAACACCACTGTCTTATTTGTCTTTTGGACTGAAAGTGTATCTAAGGCCAAGCAGTGCTTGCTGCACCCTCTGCTGGACCACGAGGTAAGTACTTTAGACTGTAGTGATTGGCTTCTATGCTGTAGAGCTTTGATGTCCGAACTTTGAAAACATGGCCGCAACCAAATTGGAGAGAAGACGTTGCGATTTAGAGCTTTTACTACCTGCTCCTCATATCTGGGGCAGTTTAAGAGCCTCCATGGAGAAGACTTATCCTGCAGAGTGCTTACTCCTGCATGCCCATGTGGTTCCCAGGGATCAGTCATACCCATACAGAGAGACACATGCAGCTTTACCAGCCTCTGGCACACTTTCTTATAGCTGTCACTGCACTTTTCATAAGAGTATATATGTTTTGAGGGAATAATCTGATCTCCCATGTGCCCTCTTTAGCCCACGCATCTTTCCCCTACAATAGTTATAATGCCATTACATATTCTCTTGTCAAAGCCAGACTTCAAGGTCGGTCACGACAGACGGGGATTTAGAGTCAGAGCTGAGCAGAGAACAAGTTAAACACTGTGGGTTTTTGCTTATTTGAGTAAAATGGTTCCCAAGGGTTCTGCAAGTCAAGGTCAGTGATAACACCATCACATGGGGCTGGTTGGGGAGGCAGGGTGTTTGCTTTTACACCAACCTAACTTTAGAAAGGACTACAGAGATTGTCATACCTGTACCTGTCATCCGTTCAGTCAATATTGTGTCAGTCATTATATTGCCATGTTTAAAGGATCTAATTTTAAGCTTTCATTTATTAGGACGCCATTTATAAGCTTAAGTCTAATCCATCACCTGTGAAATTAATCAAACCACAATTAATTGGAATATGAAAAAAGGTCTGATTGGCACATATTATATACATATACATAAACAGTAATCAGTGATGTAGGATTCACTGTGCTGAAGTATCATCATTTCAGGGAACACAACTGAATGTGCACGTGAGATGATCAAATTATGTTGACTAGCTATGTCAATGGTGATCACTTTTAATAATCTTGATTCATCAGCTATATATAAAATAAAACTATCACTTTTAACTTTCAAGAAAGTGTTATTTGGAAGGAAAACTCCCTGAACCATGACCCAAAATCCATTTGCATTTGCGTTACCCTGCTTGAGGATGCATATGAAGCTATAATATATAAAGCTAATCGTAAGTAGGTCCTATCATATATGAGCTTCTGTATCAAATACCATGTACGATCAGGCTTCAAGATGGGGGATTATTTGAACCCCCCCCTCCACCTACTTTACCTTAATCCCCACAATTATCATCAAACTGGAGGCAGTAAATCAGTGGTAAAATATGACTTGCAGCCAGTCATTATCATGAAGCTCTGTTCAGTTGACGTCAGCCTCACAGCTCCCGCTGTAAGTGCCCAGAATTAAGAGCAAGGGGAGGGTTGTGTTTTTTTTTTTTTTTATCCATTGCAGTCTTTTCCCTGTGGTATTCCCCCTGTTTTCTGGCACGTCTGAGAGCATCCACTTTCCAAAATACTCACCTGGCCGCGATAGCAGTTTATATTTATATTCCCCTTTTCCCCAGTTCTACCCAAGTTTGAGTATTTGTAACCGGAATTACATCAAATCAGGTTTACTATTTGATTATTTAAGAGCCTAAGTCCCTGCTGGCACAATGCTCTGCTGAACAGTGACAGACTAAATTGGAACCAACATCCACTCCACCATGTTATGTCGCACTAACGCACGCTGGGATCAGACCCTGGCACGAGCCAGGAATCATCATTCACTTGATGGAGTAGCGAGTGCAGAACTGTTGTCAATTCTCTGCACCCCATTATGGACGACCAGTCAAGCCCCATCAACATATATAGAGGCTCGCTAGTGTGACTGAGAATTATACGAAACAATCCCGGTGAGGTCGATGCAAAGGAAGTAGAGTCGTATCGAGAAAGTGAGAAACAGGAGCTTTGGATTTGCAAGAGAGGGGTTTTTATGCAGCAAAAATACATACATTAATGAATTAAAATTAGGCTCAAATGCTCACGAGGATGATCTGACACTAGGACTGTATGTTGGTGTGACTAGACTGCGTGAAATATTAATTATATTTCCCATTCACAATAATTCTGTTACTTAAAATTCACTTATTCGAAGACGTTGAGAGTGCTTTTGGCGTGATAAAATAACTTTTCTTACTTTTCCTATCACACAATGTCCTCATGTGTAACCAGGTTAACCTCCTGTGATGTGATGCGGGAAACATGCCACACTCTCTAAATTCCCCCGTCGTTCACTCTTGTACTACACAAAATGCTCAAATTTGATAAAGGCGGTTTCAAACGCGCCTCCGCAGAGACGCACGACGACAGTGAGCCACATGCAAGTATCGTGCGATACAATTACTGTATTCGCACACACACACACACACATGGATGCACTCACTGTGACACACTTAACCACATACACATGTAAATACCAAATACCAATCTAACATTTATTTATGGTTTTGTGGGATAAATGTCACATCGGTGGCTGCCGTGCTGATCCTCTGCATGAGGCACAGCGACAGGTTCACAGGCATTAAGCCTCGGTGCCTTTGTTATCAAGGAGAGTCTTTGTTTTCCCCCTCTTCTAACTATTCGCCCTTGTACGCTGACGTATCAAAATACATCCGTCACGGCGAGTGGGATAATTCAGTCGTACATGTTAATTTTTGTCGACGGTGTGCATTCAGGCTCGTTTTTCATCTATGTGTCATATTTTACATGCTTTTTTTTTTTAATCATTGCAAATCTGTCCTCGCCACACAGCGTTGGTTATTGGTGAACCTTTAAATGAAACCCACAACAGCGACTCCGACTTCAGAGTCACTGTGCAAACTTTCCATCTCGTCAATGAAGGGTTTCTCGTACCACATTGTCTTACTGGCTCACATACTTTCCTTTGCCTGAAATGAAAATCCGTACCACAGAGTTCAGACTCGTATGGATAATTTTTCATAAAGGTCACATGAACTGCTCGGATGTTATTTGAAGACTGCTATTTGCTCGGCACGCGACGCCGCAGTATTTACTGCCAAAACGAAATCTTTCCATCACTTCCTTGCTTGGTTTTTCTGCAAGCATGTGCCAACAGTCTGACACACACGTATTTCATACCCAGACAGTTAATGACATATATATAGATATAGATATTTTACTTGCAGTCATCTGAGTTGTCTGAAGAGTCCCTCTTCTCTTCAGAATTATAATCTTACGTGCCACTCTTCTCCTCCTCCGTACTTTCGTGGAAACCTTTTTTTTTTTTTTTCTCTGCATCTTAGTGTGAAAGTACAAAAAGTTCTGTCGCCATCCTAAATGTTGCCAAAAAAGAATGTGATTTGGAGATAAATCCTACATGTAGCAACAATATTCATTTATGGTCTCCCGCTTTATCCTCTGCGGAGCTGCTGAGTGGCGAGGAACGCCACGGACAGGTCGTCAGTCCATCGCAGGGCCAACACACGTTCACACCTACAGTCGATAGTTATTAATCGATAACTAAATGAATCATCAGCTATTTTGATAATGGATTCATCGGTTTGAGTGTTTTTAAGGACTTAAAACAAGTTTTCTGTTCTTAAATGTGAATATCTTCTGTGTTTTAATAAAGAAATTATTAAAACACAATAGTTTTTGGACAAAACAACAACAATTTGAGAACAACTTCCTTTCTAGGTTTGCGAAACGCTGATCGACATTTTATGCACCAAACGATTAGTCGATTGATCAAGAAAATAATCGACAGATTAATCGATTATGGAAAAAATGTCTGTCACAGGAAGGGTTTTCTCTATACAGCTGTTTTAGACCTGCAACTACAAATTATTTTCTTGATTAATCGTTTGGTCCATAAAATATCAGAAAACCTTAAAAAATGTTGATCGGTGTCTTGTTTTGTCTACAAACCAAAATCAAAACAATTTCTTTGTTATCCAGAGCAAAGATATGAAGAAAATAGCTTAAACAATCGGAAATCTTGTTTTAATCATGAAAAAAGCTTTGAACCGATTAATCGATTATCAAAATAGTTGTCAATTAATTTAGTAATCGATTCATTGTTTCCGCTCTAGACTCTTTTAAATAATACATTCTAAAACTGAAACTGTGGGCTGTACAAAATCTGACTGAAGGCCGTGATTGGCCCACGGGCTGGACTCTGGTCATGCCCTCCTGTAAGGCTACATGGTAGCATTGTGGCTACTACTGTTTCCTTATTTCGACATGATTAAATACAGTCAGACTGGCGACCTGTCCAGGGTGTACCCTGCATTTTGTGGACCCTCATGTGGAGGATAAAGAGGTAGAACATGAGTGAGTGAGTGAGTGAATACAGTCCAATTGGACAGCCCTATTCACATACACCATTCTCTTACATGTGTATATATACACACATACAGGCTCAGGTCCCTCCTAACTCCCAGATCCATTACTACTCTATTTCCTCCATGCGACCTGTGTGGTCTGTACTTACTCTTATGTAAGGCCCAGAGCAGGTGTTGCAGAGAGATTGTGTTTTTCAAGCTATTTCTGGGCACAGGTGGACACAGACAGTCAAAGCATCACATCAGCACTCCCCAGACGATCCTGCCGTTTGTGAGCCCAGATGTTTCAGCTCGTAGCAGGAATAGACCTGAGTGTGTGTGTGTGTATTTCATTGTTTGTGTGTGTGTGTGGAGCAGAATAGGTGCATCGGAGCTTTAAACACCACACACTGGCATCACGTCGCTGGGAGAAACCCATAAATGCACGGCAGCTCAAATAGTGTGACTGTATCTAAACACACGCTGTCACAAACACGTTTATCTCGCACTTAAAGACTAATGTGACTCGAGTCTAACAGCCTCAGGCCGTGTGTACATCCTGCTCCGTCTTGACGCACAACATACATGCTTCCAAATTGCTGTGTGGGCAAGATAACCATTACATAGGCTACATATTTATCTACAGGTAAACGTAGCGCTGAACATCCTCTGTGATAGTGGCGCACTCGGCAGATAAGAAACAAAATGGTTCCTTGAGCGCGGCTGGGCCTTGATGATGAAACATTTGGTCAGTGTTTGTGGAAGCGCGCGTGTGTATACATTTTGGTGTGTGAATGGCGTGTGACGTGGAGATTAAAGCCCTATTTCAATGATAAAGATGGCTTTTAGTGAGCGACATGTAGCCTGACTGATGTTGCCGCTCTGATGTGAAGGATTATCCCATTACTGAGACCTGGGCATTAGCACTCAGCTACTCACCTCAGGGAATGACAGACGGACAAAGATGGAGAGAAAGGAGGAGAAAAAGATTGGGAGGAGGGGAGGGGAAGGAGGATGCAGTTGTTGGAGGAAAAAGATGAGGAGGGCTGGCTGAGTGCGGGGGAAAAAAATGGAAAAGAAAAGTGAAAGTGATGGAAAAGGGAATGAGGAGAAGATGGGCGGCGCATAAAAGAAATGGTGGAAAGAGCAAGCATGAAGTGAGAGTCAGAGCTTTGTGCCGTGGATAGGAATAGAAAGGGGCATTAGAAGTGGGTGAGTGTGCGGTTGAGAATGGGAGAGATGGAACACTAGATAAAAGCAGATGATGAAGATTTGATGGTGTGGCTGTGAAAGAGATACAGAGTGCACGCAGGAACAAAACCATGAATGATGCATCAAAGAAAGGACTGTTGAATTATTGGGGCTGGAGACTCGGTCGCTTGGAAAGAGAATTTTTTAAATGGTGAAAATGAAAAGGCAATTGGCAACAAAAGAGAAACGAGGGATGAGGAAAACATGGAGCGAATGGGTAATATGTGAGATTAGACTTCAGGAGTTATTGTCGGAGCCAGCGCCTAAAAATGACGTTCCCTCACAGTGTAACTACAATCACACTTACGTTATAGGGCTGATGGGATGTCAACGTAATTGGCAATGTCGGATATGTTTTTTAAAAATGTTGACGTGTCATTAAAATCCATAAAATAGATATAAAATCCTGTTAATGTTCATCAAAATGGGCAGTGCAGCATTATGGTATCCACTCTTTGCCATGAGTGCATGACGGTTAACACACCAGAGAGAAGAGGGGGGTGAAAAAGTGAGACTGAAACTTTGAAAAGTATTCCACAAACCAATTAAATTAAATTAATTAAAATTAATTGCTCATATTAATGTTATTCTTAAATCTCAGGTAGCTTCTCCAGCTTTTGCCTCAAGACCATAGAAAAAGGCTACTAGAGCATCGCAGCATCCCCTTTAAAAACACACCTTATACTTGTCATTACGGTAGAACCTCAGGACTTCCGCGGAACGACCGTCCAATCACAGACGAGATTCATCTTGGAAAAGGGAGCAGAAAAGGGCTACAGCACTTCCACAGCCATAAAATTAAAATAAATCCAGGCAGCCTGATTATCTTGATGGTCATAAGAGGGTTAAAACATGTCAGATGTCCTCGTAACACTGTAAAAGTCCCTTAAAATACATTTGATGTCTCGAAAAATTATCATGATGGGGCAAAATGTTGTGTTGTAACAAGGTCTCAAACTGTGCTTTGCTGCTTGGCGGCACCGTAACCTCCATCTCTGTGTGGACAAATTGGCCTTGAAAACTCGTGAACCATGTCACTAGTTGGATATGTCGGAAACATAATGCACTCTGGGAGAAAAAAATACATCGCGTGTGTCAGGAGGAGAGAAAGAGAGAGAGAGAGAGAGAGAGAAACGTAAGGGTGGATGAGCAGAAGAGGGGAAATGCAAGAAAGGAGAGACGGTGGCTGCTGGGAGAAAGAGAGGCAGGCTGATGAAAACAGAGGACGGGTCATTATTCTGTCAAACTCCTTCCCCCTGTGGATTGATCCAGTGATGAGGCTCACCTACACACTCACGCACGCACCTGCATTGATTGGATTGGACTCCTGTCCGATCCGGCGCTGCCTTGTTGTTTACGAGGCGCTCCGTACAGCGGATCGGGGGGCCTGCACTCGCACCGCACGCGTCACCGAGGTTTACAGCTCGGCTCCGGCGTTGCCCTTGAGCGTGTTCACATCGCAAACACAACCCTCTCTCCGCCGCACCAAATCTATAAATTTAGGGCTTTTATTTTGTAAAAACTGGCAAGAGGAAGACCTTAAAAAAGGCCATAAACCAGTGGTCAAGCAAACATAAGATTATGGATGTGGTTTATGGCCGTGGCAGGAGGTTACTTACACAAGTGTGGCCTTGTCAGCCGACTAAATAAAAGCCGAAAATATACAGGAGCTACAAAACAATCATTGTTATGGGTGCTAAAATGTAGTAATAGTGATAGCATGGGTCTCGGTCAACGTTTGGTTAGTGCCATAACAATTTTTTCATTAAAATATTTGAGTTTGAGCTCGCGCGCTGCTTTGTTTGCAATGTTAGTGAATGCAGTAAAGATGAATAAAGTGAGGGAATAAAATAATGTTGATTTCTCTGATGATGCAATTAGAATTTAAAGAATCAGAAGCTGACATCCAGACGCCAGTGGGAGTTAGGTGAGTAGTAACGTCCCAGAATACTAAAACATCACTAAAGGATGAGGCTATTAACGTTAAGGAACTGTGATCGAGTATAATCCCAGTCAGATTGATTTTTATTATGACATCAACCGTCGAGGTCTTTCATCGCTGCGTCTTCTTTGAACATTTTCCAGAGCTACATTTTCAAATTAGATCCAATAAGCTAAATTAGAGCTAATTTAAGACGTAAAACCAACAGCGGGTTGGGTCCAGGTAATGCATTCAGATCTGACAAACGAGTTAAAGTGGAAAGCATCACTGGTTGTTTTTTTTCTAAATGTACAGTCAAATCATTTCCTGGTCCGCGCTCTGCCTCCTTTTCTTGAGGGACAGAACAGAACATGCCGTCTTTCTTTCAGTGAGATCTATTAATTGGCCAGTGGATTTCAAACTATGATGTTATTAAAATATAGCTTCATCCTTCTCCTGTGGAGACTGTGGAGTTATACAGCATAACACCTCACAGTCAATCTACAGTCAGCGACTCACGAGTGTACACACTTGTATTTGTTCATTCCATCCTTCTTCTCCGCTCATTCTTCCCTCGAAGTTCTGGGCTTTGGGTCATGTTGTGCAGAGAATGGAATCGTTGCCCCACTTTACAGGTCACAGTTTGGAGCTGTGTTTGGATTTATATTCATCCTTCCGCCTATTCGGACTCCCCGTGTCTCTGCCCATCCACCTCATCAGGATGCTCCCACCACCATGCTTCATTGAGGGGATGATGGTGTTATACAGTACAAGTGATGAGCTGTGGCTGCTCTTTACTCAACATGGTCTTTTAACTCACCAAGGAAGCTGTCATTTGGTTTGTACTTTGGTTTGAAGAGGCTTCCATCTTGTTGATCTAACATAAAGGCCTGATTAATGGAGTGCTACTGAAATGGTCATTCTTTCCAGCAGGGTCTTCCGTCTCTGCAGCAGACCTCCACAGCTCTGTTAGAGAGCACGCTTTGGAATTGAAACACCTTGAGGCTATTGTGCTCCTCCAAACACCCAGAGCAATCGATTCATACTCTCACCCCCGATCTTTGCTTTGCTGCAGGTTTGATTGTATATAAAAGAAAAAGTAGTACGACAGAAGTCTGTGTAGGGGAAGTCCATGAGCAAATAAACCTACTTTTCACTTCTGAGCAGTTGATGTTCTTGATAGTCTAACGTCTTCTTTAAAGGAACATGATGTCAATTTTGTAAATCATGTTCTCATTTCATTTCATTTTCTCACAGCTGCTGGCCAGTTTGCAATTCTGAAAGCTTTAAAATGGTAGTTCAGATTCTAATGGGTGACATCGTGACAGGCTCCCATTTGGTTTTATTGAAGAGGTCTACAGAGGACCACAGTGGACACTGGAGTTGCAACTAACGATTATTTTTTCGATTAATCAGTTAATTGTTTGGACCATAAAATATCAGAAAACCTAAACAAATGTTGATCGGTGTTCGTCAAACCTGGCAATGATGATGTTCTCAAATGTCTTGTTTTGTCCACAAACCAAAATGATTGACTTTTAATCATTTCTTTGTTATCCTGAGCAAATAAATGAAGAAAATATTCACATTTAAGAAGCTTTAACAATCAGAAATCTTGTTTTAATCTTGTGGAAAGAAAGCTTCAAACCAATGAATCGATTACCAAAATAGCTCTAGTGGACACATGAAGTGGCCTTTGTCCGTTTGTGTACAGTGAACTGAAGTTGCACATGAACAAAACCTGGATCTCCAGAGCAAACATAAATTAAATTGCATAAATCGCAAAATACCAACAATTTAAAAAGATAGTGGTACATGCACATGTGCAGGAACAGCTTTGAAATGGAAGCACACGTGTCATCTGTTCAGTCCAAGCTGGATGTTGTCAGTTTACTCCACAGCCGGTGAGAGGGAGTTGAGCCCGGGGCAGTCGATTCTCAGGGACGACCGTTGACCAATGGGGTTCATGCAATCGGTGTCAACTCTTTTGCCAATCAGTGGATCAATTAAGCCGTTAATGGGGCCGAGTAGTGAGAGTAGTGAGCTGTCTCCTGGGTGCAAAACAATCAGGTTGTGCCAGGTAGAGAGTGACTGGAGCCTCTTCTATCTTTACTCGGAACAACTATTTATGAATGATCAGGTGGCGCTCAACCATTTCCCCACTCTATACTCGACAGACTTCGGTTCAATCCTGTAACTAGAATAATGTAATCGCAAAGTTATGTTTAACTTGCTTATTTCCACAACATTCTGAGAGCAGAAGAGATGGAATACCTGCGGAGCGACTGTAATGCAGGGGGTTAAAATTGCTTTTGAAATAGCTTCTCTTCTCACATAAAGAGCATCAAACACATTTTAATGGAGAAACAAAATAAGGCGAGGTTGCGGCGAGACAGCAAGTGTTGCAAAGAGAGCGGGTAATGTAAATGTTATCAAAAAAAAATAAATGGAGACATCAAGCGGAGTGTGTGTGTGTACATAATGTGAAAGGCCACACTGAATGTATTTATGGAACACTCTTCCTGCGACTGAAGTGGGACACGCGAAATGTGGAGCGCATCTCTGGAACCGCTGAGCAATCGTGTTTATGATAATGCTGTTGAATAAAAAGAGGTAAACGGCAACAAACGGCGTCAGGTTGTTCACGCGACGTGTCCACAAGCTCAGTGTCGACGGGACACGAGTGGTGTGATGCAGCACTGGTTCACGGTTGGGCTTGTCAACTCGACAGTGCAGTGTCGGTGCTGTAATGTAAGTAAGGGAATAAGCCAGTACGACATAAAAGCCTGGGAAATGTCTCCTGCAGTGGCACACAGAGAAAGGAAAGGGGATACAATATGTTCACCTCATCATGTGGGCCTGCTTCTTCATTACACTTTTATCGTCCCCGATATTAATTGTTCTGTTTTGTTTAATGAGTTGCAAGGCTCTTTGTGGCTTTGGTCTATTAAAGTAATTGGGCAGCGGGCTTTGTTTATGAGTTTTGGATGAGCCGACTGTGCCGGCTCATCGTCACTGCGGCGCCTGGGAGACCAAGTGCTGGTGGCTCCAATAATAACCTCGCAATCAATCACAGTGCTTGTGGACAGAGACAACTCAGGAGGAGGTGGTTATATAAGGGCAACACACACACACACGCGCACACACACAAACATTTGAACACGAAAAGCTAAGTGTTTGGCAGCAGTACATTTGACTTTGAAACATGTTTTCATGCCGGAATAAAATTGCCCCAGATAGAACAGATGTTTCCAAATTGCATTGTAGTGACCGGACGACTCTCGCGTTGGCACAGATGGAACGAGCTCTGCTGGGTTCTTCATGACTGAAGCAGCTCGGTTCTATTCAACTCTTGCAGCAAACACGCATTTGACATATTCCCGGCTCCAAATGGATGATGCTTGCTGTCAATCAAACTGGTGCCCACTTATATTTGCCATGCTTTGTTGTCTATTCTCCTCTAAATGGGTATATAAATTACAACATTAACATTGTGTGCTATTGAACAAGGCCTGAAACTAGTGATTAACTGAAATCAAGTGAGAATATGGCTTCCTTTTAAACAAGTCTTTGGAGATGGCCCCCTGGTGGCTACCTGCTGCTTCTGTCGTATTTCCTGTGCTTCATTTTCAAACGGAAAGAGCACACTTCTACAAGAGACACGTAATTGAGCAAATCCCGTACGTATAGAAAGACGTACACGAAGTACTACACCCACCAAAACCCACACTTTGTTTTTGTGGAGATTAGATAATCAGGTGAGACAACCAAGGATGGAGTTTCTGGAGCCAGAGATGAGTAGAAGTTTGAAAAGCTTTATTGGAAACAGCTCAGATCTGAGGGGGAACTGAGACAATGCCAAACACGAACAAGTAGATGTTAACAGTTGGGCACCCTCTTGTCAGTCTGCCCGTGAATCCCATAGTTATGGTATTTAAAGGGTTTTGGAGGCCTTTCTCTCCTGATACCTAGAGTTGACCTCTAGAGTCACATTCTGTAGACAAATGATGGGTGAGTTGTTGAGGTTTGTGCTTGAGGAGTCCCAATAATTTTCCCCTAACAACTTGTCCCTCTTACCCTGCGTGGTTTTCACGCCAAACCTGTCGCTTAACAAGTGCCTGAGGAAAACTGTCAGGGGAGGTTATGGAGGCAAGATGGCTCCAGCTGATTAGGAAGTAGCCGGCATTTACCTCCTCATCTAAAGATGATAATGACAACTGTAGCAGCCTCTCGGGGCCACAGTGGACCCATATTGAGGATGTGTGGAGAGGAGCCAGAGTGGCTTGTGGGTGGAGGTCTGGTTCTCCAGGTTTGAGTGTGCTCGTTGACGGCAGCAGTACAAACTTACTGTTATACAATCTCAGTAGGTCGTGCTGGGAATAGTAAAAGAGCGAGTGGAGGAGATGACAATGGGAGTCTGATGCCACGCTGATGAGGATGGTTAAACTGCAGTGTCTTTATCATACTTCAGCCACTGAGTGCATTGTGGCCAACTGTGCCCTCGTGCTGTATCACGCGGTCGTCGGGGAAAGCTCGTGTGCAACCATAACAAGTCATTTAAAGGAGCACTCAACTGAATTTTGGTTTATTCATCACAGAGAATAAAACTCAGGCGGTGAAAATAGCTGTATAATCTCATCTGTGGCTCTGGAGGGAGTCTGGAAAAAAAAAGAAGTCTCAACATGTAAGATATGCGGTACTTTTTTATTTTGAGAACTCATGATGCATTATCTCTTATGGTTATCTCTCCCAAAGGGGATGTGACTTATTTATCATATCATATAGTACTTCAGGCAGTTCACAAATCAGAACCAATCAAACAGTTTTAACAGTTTTAACTGACAAAACAAATCTGGTTAGTTCACAAGTTTATTGCTGAAAAAAAAGAAAAAAGGAGTCGTTTCTTTGCAGACCACATTTTTCATCATTTAGAGTTATTTATCCTCCTGGCAATAACACGGCGCTTGTTTTTTTGTGAGCATTTTTAAGTGTATGATTCTCAATTAAACAGAAATAAATCGAGGTGTTATTCTTGCAAAGATGTGTGACTTTACCCTCTATACACCTTTACCCTCGGTCACATAAATATTGATTTGTTTCATAAAACATGGACTGGCCTTTGACTGCAGCAATTCTCCAGATTGCTTGAACGTACCTGACGGTGTGCAATCTCCGCTGAATTATCCACGTTGAGCAAATTACACAAGCCTAACTCATACTCCTCTGTCGCTACTGTGATAATTAAACCAAAATAGTCGGTAGTCATTTTTTAATTATTAACACTGGCTGATTATTACATAATAAAACAGTCACGTGTTATCAGATGGAGGAGAGGAGAAGAAGAGAACCACAGAACTCACTGACTGAAAAATAGTATAACGTCTTATAAAACAGTGGCATTGATCATCCTTTTAAACTCACTCTTGCTACATTAAGTCAAATATGTCCACCTTGTCTTTGTGTGCTCCCCCTCTGCAGTCACCAGCTGTTCATGTTGACCATCGAGTGCAATGCCGTCACCCAAAGTTGAAAATGATCATTTTGGTCGTTCTGTCTCGCGAACCCTGCCAAAGTGTGCTACAAAACCGGCTTTTGTTGTTGCCAAATGGGCAGCTTCCTCTCACACAGTGTGTGTCTGTGACATGACGCCATTTGGAAAATAAAAAAGAAGACATTTAACAACAACCCGATAGCCACCCTACACTTTTAAATGTAATGACAGTATACTCGGCGTGACATTTTATGTTAGCCTTTCCCTTCAAACAGTTCACCTCCAGTTAATCCGTGTGGCGGAGCAGGTGCCACTATTTTCCCCCGACGCAACGACATCTCAAACACTTAATATTAGCTAAGAGCGGAGTGACCAAATGTCACGCCACACTTTCACGACAGGGATTTCTCCTCCACCTGTGTTATTATTGTAAACCGTCTTTCTAACCCGCGGCTTCCGTTTCTCCTGACTTGGCATCGCACAGCCAGATATAACCAACGGACGCTGTGCCAGAGCCCGGCGGTGAGATAAGCAGATATTAGCTCGTCTTGCCATCAGCAGAATGGACGTGGGGGGGGGGCAGGTTGGGCACCATTAGGCACTGAAGGGCAAACACACACAGCAGCTGAGACCTGGTTGACGGGGGAATCGATCACACATCAAAGTGTGGTTACGCTGATCACATTTTCAAAAACTCAACACCTTTAATCAGCCATATTCATTCATTGTTTACCACTTTATCCTCCACGTGAGGGTCACTGGAGCCAATACCAGCTCACACACTGGACTGGGCTGGTTTCTGATTTCTGGTTAATGGTGTAATATGTGAAATTCAAATGCAAAATAGCTTTACTTCTGTAGCATTAATATTTCATAGGGAGAAAACCACTTATATATTATTGTCTTTATATGGACAAATAGACTTTAACTTTGGGTTGACCATTTGATCAGCAGCATGATGTTTCAGACAAAAAGCTGTGGTCAGCTGGCAGGGAGCCTCTCTGAGAGGCACCATGTTGCTCTGCAGTTTCCTCGTCACCCTATTTCTCCATCACACACACACACACACACACACACACACACACACACACACACACACACTATGCAAGTTCTAACCACAGATTCCAAAGTGGAGACAGTGAGACTCTGACTCTTGAATCAATGAACAGTCATAAAACACTGTACACTGATCTGTGAGACACACACAAGCTTGCCTTGTTGACTCCAAAAAAACACTTGTCACGCATACCCACAGAGCCCCCTCCACACACACACACGCACGTTTAATTTAAACTGCCCCCGTATACATCCCAACACTCTACTTTTAATAGACCTTTGCCTCTTTATGGCTTTCTGCCTTCTAAACCCATCAATCCTCTCTCTCTCTCTCTCTGAGTCTCTCTTTCACATCTGATTGGAGCTGTGACGCAACCTGCCTCTCTCATCCAGTCACTGTCTTAGCCTTCTTTATCTTGCTCCTTTTTCTGGTTGACTGCAATCATGTCGGCTCTGTGTTTTACCCCCGATTTTGTATCCCCCCACCTTCCCCTCCTCTCCTGTGCTGCCTCCCCGCTCTTCCCTCTACCGCCACCACCATCCCATCCTTTTGCTCTCCCTCTATTTTCCCTTTTCTGTACTGCTGCTAAGAAGCCAGTGCAGCAGTGCATGTAGAGAGGGATTAGAAAAGGGAGAGGGAAGAGAGAGAAAGATAAGTGGAAAGTGAGTCAGAGAAAGAGACCAAGGACGGCAAACGGGAGACAGATCGACTCAGAGGCTGTAAATGAGTGTTGGGGAAGAATGGGCAGCTCGAGTGAACAAGGCCAGATGCTGCACGACTCGAGGTGTGATAAAGATATTGACTTGCAACAGCTCCCATCTGATCAGATGTCTTACTCCAATTTGTTTCATTAATTAGACAATGAAACGGCGGCAGAACATGTGAAGGACAGCCATACATTATATTGCAGCAGTCCAGAAAACGGAACATCAGTTCATCAGCGTTTTCCCTTGACATGTAATTAGATATAGTGCTGCAAGGGACAATGATCAAAAATGTATATACATCAAATTACTTCAGCTCTAGTGAGAAGAAATGTGTTTGCTAAAGAAAATTCATTTCCAGAGAAGAATATCCTGAATATAAAAGCATATGTAGCACATCGGACACATTTCAAACAGAATCTGTCATACTGTTCTCGCCAAGAAGCTCATGAGGCCTCATATTAGCAACTTCTTATAGTATTGTCTATTTGTTGCCACATTAGCTTCCGCCATTGACAGTTATCCTTTTAATTGTCACTTGTAGCTAAATTGTAGCTAAATTATTTAGGTAGAGCGAGTCGTCTTTGAATGGGAAGGTTCAATTCCCGGCTCAGCTCGTCCACATGCTGAGAGATGTCCCTGGGCAAGACTCTTAATCCCACGTTGTTCCTGGTGGCCGTGCAGGCAGCGTGTGATTGGCTATGAAAGATGTGTGATGGACAAAAAGCACCACAGTACAGTACAGTGTACAGTATGTGAATGAAGGCGATATCTGTCGTCTAAAGCAGCTTTGGGGGCTCATCAAGACGACACGAGCACTTCATAAATACAGTTCAGAACATACGTTGATAAGCAAATGTACAGATGTAAGTGGATTGTTTGAACTAGAGCCCTTCATTTCCTGGCTGTAATGATGTTTGGCAGTGTGCAGGTAGAGAGCAGCACAGTGTTTCACCCCGCTGGACAGAGCTGAAATTAGCTTTGGGCTAAAAAAAAAAAAAAGAAGAAAAAAAGCGGGGAGATGGTGGCTCAGGTGTTGGTGATGTCAGAGGTGCTGGGTGAGGAAGCAGGGTCTGACCAACAAACTGGCACACCTGCAGACATCCTCCCACATCCCACCTTCCTGCTCCTCTGAACAACTCCCAATGCGGTAATCACGCTCCCTCACACAAGAACGGTTACTACCTACCTCAGCCCTCCCTCTACATGTTTCATCCTTTATAGCACCTCATAATGCCTCACCTCCTCCCATTTTCCATCCCATCCATCCTCCCTACTAGAGGTCAACGGATAGTGGATTTTAAAACGCTGATAGAATAAGGATAGTTTGAAGGACAGCAATGCTCATGGCAGATGAATCGGCCCACAGCCTCCTCAAAAAACATCAGAAATGAAAACATACGTCCATGTGAATACCTAATCAGTAGTGCATCTATTTCCACAAGGTGGCAGCAGCAGCAGCAACAAGCATTTGTTTAGCAGACTGCATGTTGGTTTGCAGAAGTGATTTCCGGGCGTCATTGAATGCATCTCGTCACTGCTCCTCCCCCCGCCTAACTGTTGGTTTGTTTTCATCATCAGGAGAAAATGATGTTGTATACATAAAGTTTGTAAATTTAAATGAGTAAATATAAGAACTGACATATAATTTGTGCTAATAGTCACTAGGCACTATTGGAGACAGAGTCCGTCAAAATGTCCTATCGGTCGATTTGATCAGCTAAAACTAATAAGTTCATCTCTGATTATCAGGCTTTATTTGAACTAATAACGATTAAACTTTGTTCAATTATTTTTTTAAGTTGGAAAACAACTCAGATTTATGAATAATTCCAGCATCCCCATCAGTAATGTCTTGTCCACACGAGGTATGATGGAGGTTTAATGCAAATCATGATTAAACCATTCATCGACAAAGCCTGACAGCTATTCCTGATGTATGCAGCAAGGCTGACAATGAGAATGGATTTCAACTAAATTAATCATGACCAGTCTTCTTCTCTGCCATCGCTGTCATTGCACTCGAGTGTCATACACATACTGTCGCTAAAAAAACAAACGGGGTCTCACTGGATTTCTATTCTGTTGGACTGCGCAGCAATTACTCTGTGTTACTTCACGTGACAATCATGTCACATGCTACAGACTCTTACACATTGTTCTTCTTGTGAGTGTGAGAAGTGGACTGTTGATAAATCAGAATAAGGGACAGCAACACCACGTGTAATGGGGGAGGAAATAGAAATAGGACCTGCTGCAAGATGGGGAGTTTATTGGTTGATACTCAATACTGCAATTTCACGGGGAGTATTGGGAGTTTAGACCTGCATGTTCCACCTGATGAATTTGAAGCCAATGGTTCAATCTTGAGTCCATTTGCTGTTGTCTAACAAATCATTTGCCTCTTGGAGTTTCCGGTGTGCACAGTTCATATTTAGGCTGAGCCAAGCGAGCACAATGACACAGCAAACGACTTAATACTCTCAATAGGGGTTCATGTGTTGATGATTTTCTTGATTTGTCCATAAAAGGTCCGAAAATAATTAAAAATGTAGATCCACTTTTCATAAACCTTTCATAGATTATTCCTTAAGCTACCTCTCGCAAGTTTTTTATTCATAATTAAATACCAGGGGGGGAAAAAACCCATTAGAAATGTGTTTAATTAGTAAAGGTAATCATGCTAACATAACAATCTAAGAGGGTGATTGTTAAGGATTTGCCGAGTTAAACATTTGCATTGTCTTTGTCAGCTTTCAGATTTAAATACTTCACGAGGTTTCTGTTGGTGGGCACGTGGTTGACCGTTTTAGTGACTGACCTCTTGGTCTCAGCGTCAGTTGGAGCACGAGCCAGTTGGGAATAAGTAGCTGGGGCAGGTTAGTGAGGAGAGGGAATATAATTTAAAATACTGTATTACAAAACCTGTCTGTCAAACTAAATCACTCCATCTCACTTGCTCTTTCTTTTGAGTCACTCTGACACACACACACACACACACACACACACATACACACACACTAAGATTCGTACACACAGAGGTGTTGAGGTGAACTGTGAAGCCTCAGTAATACCTGTGTGCACGGGGGCATTTCAGCATTGAGAGGAGCACTCCCCGGAATAATAAAGGCATGGAAAGAGGTGAGAAGGGGAGGAAGAGGAGAAGTATAAGGGAAGAGAGGGGGGGTAGGAACTAAAAATAGCTCCAAATCATCAGTCTTTCTCAAGCCAGGGTTCTGCTAAGTTTGCCCCAAGCAAAATATTTGAAGTGTCCTAGAATAATAGATTGACCGCTTGCTCTGTTCCATCCCAACATAGAGTACATGTCTTTCTTGTTCACCACTGTGAGCTGCAGTGGAGGAGGGGGAAGAAACGGCCTCTGTTCTCCATTTACTGTCAAACAATTCCCTGCAGTTCTTACATTTGAAAATGCCTTTTGTCATACGCTGTGACAATTATGAACATAATAATAGCTGCTGAGAATTTGGAATATCAGTTTTAATCTTATGTTAGTGCAATAACAGTGCAGGGTGATTAGAAAGCTGACACGTACTATTCCTCTGCTAATGACAACATGGTTTACACAGCAAATGGAATTTGGTGCTGAGGTATTTGTTACCTTTCTACAAACACTCATGCAGTCCACTAAGTAAATGTTTGATTGTTGCAATATATGCATCAGAAATACATTCCACCAAATGAAGTATAAGTACTCAGAAAAGTCAAAAACAAGGAGGTGAACATTTTGTTTTGTAGAATTAGTGCACTCACTTCTGTAGGGACATTGTCTCAGTGTCACTCAATCTCATGCAGGTGGGGATACAGTGTATCGCTCAAGGACAGACCAGCAGATACTTGCAGATATGGGTCTTGAAAGGTTAAGGAACATCCCACTGGCTAAATAATTGATTGCAGACATTTTAAAAAGTGTGGATATGAAAGCAGAGTAGGTCATTTAAGTCCTCCGCTGAAAACTGTCCAGTACTGTGTCTTTATGGAACTTTTTCATTGTCCCATAGTTCAATGACGGTCCCTTTTTTATGCAGCGGGAATAGCGTTCATCACTTTTGTTTGGAAAAAGTGTGAACAATTCTTGCGCTTGTTGTACTCATAACAGCAAATCCTTATCGGAAACCTTTTTCTTCTTCAGTGCGGTGGAGGTCAAAGGCCGCGTTTCCGTCATGGTACAGTTCGCTTTGGTACAGCTGGCTGTTGTGGCTCTAGCTCCCCCTGTATTACTCTAACATTACTCTGGTACCCAAAATGGAATGCTTGGTTATTTTTTGACACTATTCCTAATGGAAACGCAAACAATTTGTTCCATACCGAAGACCGTACCGTTCCACACCACATCAGTTAACTGCTTAAACCGTATACAATAAACAAAAACACGGGCTTGTTTGTCCTACCCAATCCCCAATGCCTGCCATCTAGTTTGTGCTTGGGTAACAAGGGCAAAATCGAAGTGTTGTGTGAAATATGGCGGAGATTGGTTTCAGGTGAAGCTTTTGTTTCCCCTGGCATGCCTGCAGAGCAGGGGATTTAAGCCTCTCCCTGTTGCAGAGCATACTGATTAGTGAAGCAGTCACTCGCCGCCGCACGCTGCTTTTCAAATTTTCAGCATGGTCAACTCTTATGGCCATCTATGTGCAAAGAGATGGGCATAAACAGTTGATAGCTTTACATAATGCCTCCTGGTGGTGAAACGGTGAGAAGAAAGAGAAGCGGTTTCATGGATGGAACGCAGTTGAGGATAAAATGACGAATAAATTCCAGGTGAATTACAAGAAAGACATCTTAGGAATACCGTGTTCCATTTTAATTTGCTGTCACTCCAAGAAGCATATGAGGAAAAAAAAACAAAAACTTTGCTATTATTGTCATTATCCTGTTCCAGTTCACTGCAGTGGGAGATGAAAGGGAATTACTCATGCGTGCTAATGTGGACAGGAGATGCTTTTTGAGACATCTCTATATTTATGCCCTGTATATCCGAGCATGGGCTGTTTGTGGCTAAAAGGAACCTCTTGCTCAAGGGCCTACAACTAGGGACACGTTGCACACGCACTTAGAGATGCTAAGGGGCTAGCTCGGTAGCTGGCGTGCACACATTCACACATATACACACAATACACGCCTGCACTCAGGATGGCTTTTGTGGGGCATGGCTGTGTCGTCCTGCTTTCTTTTATTCAGAGCAGCTTCATATTTCTATTTTCAGCCTGGGATTCATTTGTGTAGATGAGCTGTTCTCCAGTAACGGGGGTTTAGAAGAATGGGATCATTTCAGCGAAATGTTCTCCTTCACCGCCCCTTTCACAGTCTTGTACACAAACACACACACACACACACACACACATATTTACTCCAAAGCACACATTGTGTGTAAATTACACATCGTTGTAGCTGCTCTGCATATTCATAGTGGTGGTTTGTGGCAGCATTCCACATCTAACAGCAGGGCGACACAGTCATTTAAATACTGCTCCCCCATACTGCACTACGCTCTGCTTTCTGCCCACATCAATTTACTATATATAGACATGGGGCGAGCACTTAATGAGATGCGGAGGCAGACAGACTTAAAGTGGCAGAGAGGGTAGTGCAAAGGGAGATTGGGAGGAGGTTTCCTGTCAGAGCGACAGGTAGAGCACAAGGTCACAACTGGCCAATGCAGGAGGGAGCAAACATGGAGGGATGAGGCGGGGGGAAGCAGCGGGAAACGGGGGTGAGGAGGTTTCGTGGAAGTAACCGCATCTTCCGCGGTTGCCCGGATGACTCGGCAGTGGAAACCTGAGTAATTGGAGCCATACTCTCTGGGTCTCTGCCATCATTAGTTTAGTGCACGTATAAAATATGCAATGAGGCATTTTGGGCACATGTGCACGGGAGCAGGCGAAAAGGGCAACTCTGTCATGTGCCAACAGATGTGTACTTGCACGTGCCATGAATGTATGTTCTCAGAGGCCTACCGTCTTGTACATGCATTAGTGTGCGGACATGTACATGCACATACATGTGAGGCTTGCTCTTGAGTGTCTTATGCTCACAGAGGCTCTGGGATGAGCTTGACCTTGGTCATCAACGATACTCTATAAGAGGCTGAAGACTCGACAGAAACCGTATCGTGTACTATATAAATGAATTCAAATGAGGATCTATTTTAATATCCTAAGCTTATTGTATGTCAGATTGCCGATGTATTTTTGAGGATTAAAATGGCGTCCGCAATCTATCTCTGAGTCCCACCCAAATTGGCGTGTTCCGACCGAGTGGAACGCTTCGGTACGGTACGTATTTTCCATTACCAAAATAATCAGCCCCGGCTGTTCCATTTTTCTGTATACTTCCCTTGGGCCCCTAGAGTAATGGTACGAGTGGAGCTAGACCCATGGCAGTCGATGTTATAGGTACAATGCCGTGCTGCGTATCTCAGTGATGCTGTTGAAACGCAGGCCTGGCAGAGGGCTTTACCGCTCAAAACCACACCGTACCGTACCAAACCAGATTGTATCATAATGGGAACATGGCTCAACTATTCAAATCTCTGGAAAAACACAGTGCCTTTCTAAAAGTTGAAGAGAAGGCAGCAGAAGTCATTGTGTGTAGGTGTATCTGCGTGGGTATGTCAGTTGGTCCAGCGCTGGTTGCTACGCTGAAGAAGAACAGAACGAACACACACCCACACCCACACCCACACTATCGTGGATGCTGGTGCAAATGGGACCCACTGTTTTTTTTGGAAAGACTGCCCAGTAGATTACATAACAAAAGCCCATTTTTCACCAAAAGTACAGTATGGTACGTTACACAGTTATTTACTGTTGTTATTGGATTCGTACTTTCCCCCTTCTGCTGTGGAGGTCAGGCACCTAAAACATGGAGCTAGACACTCCAGTCCGTTGATTGGTTGACAGAAAATCATCACTTCTGGGTGACAACAGGAATTTAAGAAAACTACAACAGCGAGAGAGAGAATTCAAGACCGCAGTCCAAACGTAAGCCAAATTAGGGTGTAATGTTCCAAAGTGTACTGTAGCGAGCTGAGTGGTGCAAACACAGACATCCGACCGATGAAGAATGGATACACGTCTGGAGGAGTTCCAATATTGTCTTAGACTTCCCTTAAAGTCCAAGCAGATGACACTTTACTGTACATACTGCATCATGTCATCACGGCACATGACACAGCTCTTCATTAACCTGCTCAGTGAGAGATGTCTGTGAACTGCTTGAACACGGTCAATATGTTTAAAAGGAACAATGCACAGTCCACAAGGAAAATGAAATCGATTCATATCGACTCAAAGTTCTTCGGTCTTTTATTTCCTATTCAATTACGCACCGTAAGTGCTGTAGCGCTGCATCTGGTGTGAATGTTGGCTGCACAAAGTGCCCATCAGGAAGACTTCCTTTGTCGTATTTCTTATAATAAAACATGTTTAATATAATATTCAATGTAATCTGACTTTATTAAATATTTAAATTGATTCTTATAGTGTTTATATATATATATATATATATATATATATATATATATATATAAAACCAGTGATGGTTTTAGATTATATTAAAATTAGTGGAGAATTTTTAGGGTCTGACATTAGTTAGATCGCAATTGTTATTGTTTATTTTACTTTCTTTCCCAGCGACTAGTATTTTAATTCAGCATTCAATTGATGTGTTTGTTGTGCATATTAAGATACTGTACTTTAATCTTGTTTAATTTGCACTTTCACATAATTTGTGTGCACTCCCTGACTTTTTCTGTGTAACATTTATTAATGTAATTGTTTTGAGAAGTAACAGTGACCATATTTGATGTAGTGGAATGTAAACCAGAGCTTTGGTCCTGACTCACCCTGAGCAGCGCAGGTGAGGCACAGTAATTCCACACCGTTTTTCTCCATCCGTCCTTTTTGGAACAACATGCCTGCTGCTGGTGGCTGATGCATTGTTACTACACACTGAGCGGTGGAGCTCCATTTGTCTCAATCACCGGTTTCATTCTCTTATCATTCCAGCTCAGTTACTTTTGGGAATGTTACCAAGCGTAACAAATGAATAATACACCATATTCATTACGCAAATAAAATATGAGACGCGTGCGTGCCAAAATGCTTCTTTTTACAAATGGCCCTTGGGCTGTGTTTAAAGAGAACAGCAGTGCATTTAGCTCAGGAATAATCACACGCATCAATACTGGAATTGAGAGTAATGGCCGGTGGACGTCAACAAACAAAATTGTTGCACTGCACTAATTGGGCAACGGTACTACTGAGCGCTGTCCTCTTGTCTGGAAAAGTTAGGCGGAAGGAGATGTGGAACAGAACGTAATTCAGTATGCTGACAGTAGTAGGGCTGCTCGATTAACTACAAAAAATCCGCAATTGCAAGATAGTTATACATAAACTTCAAATGATCATGATTTTTATGTGGTTTTTTTTCGTGTGCTAAACATATCCACTACTTACATGTTGTTAAAATCAGCTTTTTTGACCATATCGTGCAGCTCCAACTCTTGTTACGAAACACAACGTTTCTCCTCCTCTCCTTGCTGCAGAATGCAAATCCGTTCCATCAGTCCGTCTCCACTGTCTCCACTGTCTCCCCCCCCCCCCCCCCCCCCGGTCAATAGTCTCAAACTGGATTGACACCTGCTTATTGCATGTTTCTTTATGACCCGAGGCGTGACTGAGTGAGTGAGAGTCTGAGTTTGCGGCTCCACGGGGAGAGAGAGAAGATAACACTACAAGATTACATGCTAGTATTCCACTCCTGGGCCCGTCTCTGTCACAGCCCCCCTAGTTAATAGTAAACACATGTCTTTATTGATCTAGTCTGTACTCCTGCATATCTTCTTTTTTCCTGTTGTCTACAAACACATTCTTCCTCTGCTGCTGTTTTTGATCTCTGATTTAATTCGATGCTTGGGAATGGCCTGTTTTTTTTCAGTGTGTGTGTGTGTGTGTGTGTGTGTGTGTGTGTGTGAAGAAAGGAATTGTGCATGTATCCTCATTAGAGGGACTACAACGCTGCATAATAATAATAATAATAATAATAATGCACTTCATTTAGAAAATATTCAACATTAAATGTCCCCTGTGTAAGAATGAGTGACATCTAATGGTGACGGACGATTCATCACTGCTCCCTTTCCCGAGTGCGTCAGGGAACTACGGTGGCCTTTGCATACCAGAAAGGGTGCTCTTGGTTCTGCATTGCAAGCCTCTGGTTTGAAAGGAGAAACACACACTGGCAGGTCTGTCTGTTTTCAGGCTGCTTTAAAAGCATGACAGTGCAAGATGGTGGCCTCTGTAGAGCAAGGTCCTTTGCCTGAAGTTTATAAGGTGACAGCAATAAAAAAAGCTCACTGCCTGGTTGCCATGGCTACAACAGTGCAGGACCGCCAAGTTTTTGTCCTTGTTTTAGGTGGAGTTGAGTGTGCGTGACCAGTCGTGTCAACACCACTGTGGTCAGCGGTGTGGCGCGTCCGATTCCGAGGCGTCCACCGATCCACGACGACAGGGGAGTGGAGGAGTGGAAAGTGGAAGCAGAGACGGGAAATAGAGAAAAGGTGGAAGTGCATGTCGTAAGGGTTGACAGAGGGAGAAAGAATGATGAAAGCCGCCGCGGAGAGATTTAAGGCTACAAGGTGAACCGCAAAGAGCAAACTGAGGAATCAAAGGTGGATGAAACACTGACAGCAGAGGGATACAGTCAGAGGAACACGTCAGCTGGTCTCTACAATCTTGAGAGATTCTTTCTTTTTTTTTTCCAGCTCTCGTCTTGGTTTTTAATCAAACAGTGAAACAAGTTATGAGCACACAAATACACACGTTTATGCCACATTTGTAGTGAGGACACTCATAGACGTAATGCATCCCCTAGCCCCTTAACCGTCACAACTAAACACCTAACCCTAAGACCAAGTCATAAACCCTCGAAAAGCATTTTTAAGGAGTGTTAGAACGTGAGGACCAGCCAAAATGTCCTCACTCCCTAGGGTTTATCAGCTTGTTTGGTCCTCCCAAAGATACCCATACAAGGACACACCGTTAATAAGAGTCCTTCAAAGGATAGATGTGCAAAACCAATGTTGCCTATCTATCCTTTGAAGGACTCTTATTGACATTCATTTGAACAGCCTAAACAAAGAATTACCTCTCACCTTAACCGTGACCTATGGCTGCAGGAATGAGGTTCTGCCTCATTAGGACCTGGTTTTGGTCTGCAGGAGGACTACTGGTCCTGACAAGGCCGGTGTTTGTGCTAGAAACGGTCCTAAAGAGGCACCAAATACAAGTACATGTGGAGCTGCCGCACACGTATGATGTCACACATGTTGGGGCCTGGCCGCAGTCAGTTGGAGTTATTTCAGCTCTTAAACGGCCTAGTGGTGACACCGGCTCCAATTAGCTTCCCCCTATCAGGGTGTTTAGATCAGCGCTAAGTGGCGGGAGATAAGGGGCGCGGTGCTGTCGCTGGAGCCTGCATCTCCTGCAGATGAGCCATGTTCTCCAGAGCTGGGACTGCAGCAGTCATTTTAACCACACACACACACACACACACACACACACACACGCACACACACGCCGTCACTGCAGCCATTACACACCTCGTTGGATTAAAAGCAAACAGCGAATCATGTGGCGGCCAGCAGTATGATAAAAGATGGGGGGGCATGTATGTGTATTTCACGGTCACCATATGTGTGTGTGTGTGTGTGTGTGTGTGTGTGAGAGAGAGAGGGGCTGAGCCCACCACAGTGTTTTCTGGATAGTTAATCCACATACTGTGTGTTGGCTCATTGGCGACAATGAAATGAAATGAAAGTCACCGAATCCTGAAATGTTTCCCCCCCCAAAAAATGTTTTTCCTTTCCAAAAGGAATGAAGTGGCCACCCAGTGGCTCTGCATAGTGACGGCTCAAATTTGGCACGTTGGGAAAAAAAAAAAAAAAAAAAATCACAAAATCACAAAATGATTGAAGTGAAGTGGTGGACCAAATTACAACTGCAATCTGTCAGCATCTCACAGAGTTACATCAGTATGTAAATCAGAGTGGTGAGAAGCTATTTACATACAAACGTCAACAACAACAACAACACACCGACATATTATGAGGTTAATACTCGTGATCTCACCACTAAGAATCTGAACTTCTATCTCAAAGCCAGTTGGGGGTTCGATTCCTGGCTCCCCTAATCTACATGCCGGCAGCGCGTGAATGAGTATGAAACATGAGTGATGGAAAATACACTCAGAAGTGTGTGAAAGTGTGAGGTGAACGGGTGAATGGCAAAACTGTAGTGTAAAGCAGCTTTGAGTGGTTATCCAGACTAGAAAAGCACTATATACATACACACCATTTATTATTATAATAATAAAAATATGTATATATATATATATATACATATATGTGTGTGAATATATGTATATATATATGTATATATATATATATATATACATATATGTATGTATATATATATATATATATATATATATATACATATACATATATAATATATAATTCAAAGCACTTATATACATTATCTCGTATCGTGTACATGTTGAATTCATAAACATTAATGTATATTAAACTTTAATAACGTAATCACCCAGCTGTGGGAAACATTGTGGGCCCGAGGTAAAAGATGATGTGAGGGCGGTAAAAGCGAGAAGATCTTTGTTGGTGTTTTCCCCCCAAAATATATCACTTTACACTTGAAGGTTTTTCAGATAAAATGTGTCGCTGCATTTTGTCAACACATTTCCTCATCTTAGACGTAACTGTGATGGCTAATAGGTTACATTTTTCAACAAGGAAATGAAGCGCGGGAGATGGAAAGATAGCGGCGACGGTTCTTTATTGCCAATTAAATGTATTCAGTTTGCTATTAAAAGAAGATTAGCAGCTAGAGAATTGCTGCAGTATGGAAAAAAAAAAAACCTGTTCACACACTTCACAGTCTTTTTTCTTTTTTTTCTTTTCCTGCAGACTTTCTAGTAAGGGCTGAAATGCCACATGAATAATGGAGAAGAGTGTGTAATCTGTGTGACCGTGAGAGAGAGAGAGAGAGCTGCAGCATCAGAACAGGTAGCAGCTAGTTGCTGATGCTGATGTGGTCTCACTGTGCATTTTTGAAGAGATTATGTAACACATCACAATGCGTAACTGCTGAGAGGTGTTGCTGCTATTTTTAGGACGACTGGGATGGAACCCATTCTGTGACACACAGACACAAAAACGCGTGTGTGTGTGTGTAGAGATGCAGTGAAGGATTATCTTCATCATCGATTTAATCGATTATCTTCACGATTGGTTGTTTAAGCCTTCAACATCGAAGCCTCAAAATGTCCGTCTTGACTTTTTTTTAACCATAAAAGGAACAGATAATGTCCTGTGAGTAAGTGCTTTTGCCCATTTTTCCAGTATAACTTTCAATATCTGGCAGGTATTTACAATTGACTGCATGTTAACATACTGTTTTTTATTTAAAAAAAACCCAAAACACTGTAGTTGTCCATGAACACCAGGTTTTGCGTGGTAAATTTGAACAGTATAAAACATATTTAAAATAACGTTTGGTGAGGTTTTCGTCTCAATGTGCAAAAACTATGGAACCTTCCTTCAACAACTCGAGTTAAATTAAATAATAAACTGCTCAGCTTTCAGAAACCGTTAGCAACCGATAGCACAAACCGTCGCTTAATAATGTTCATGCAAAGTGCACTAGCGCAAACGTGTCGCCCGCGATATGCTCGGTGTTAAAGGTTTAAAAAAAGTTCAGTGTTTGTCAAACCCGGAAATGACCATGTTCTTGTTTTGAAAAATATTCAGTTTTTATAATTTCTTTGTCAGACGGAGCAAAGAAACCGCAAAATATTTATATCTGTCTGATATCCGATCCAATGGTTTTGACCAGTATTGGACTGATACCGATTCCCATGGTTTCTGGTTTCTCTGTTACATGGAGCAAAAGTAACCAGAAAATATTCCCATTTCGGAGGCCGAAAAATCCGAATGCTTCTACTCGGACCGAGTAATTGATGAGCAAAATAGTTGATTAATTTACTCGTCTATGAATAATCGATCAATCGTTGCAGCTCTACTTGAGTGTGTCCGCAAAGGCGTTTGTGTGCTGCACATGCATGGATTTAAAATATCTCTTTCCCCCTCATTTTCTCTCTCACACACACATACACACAAAATAAGCTGATAACGAACTGTAATTGCAAACTATTACATGGATGAAGAGGTTATACACTATATCCTGAGTCTTCAGCACATAAACAGATAATTATTGATGCCACGCCGCCCTGGTCTTCTCTCTCTCTCTCTCTTCATCAGGATGGGTCAATCTTTCAGATTGACTGCTCGTCGTCGGCGTCTCTTCAGCGCGTATGCCAATGCACGCACAGTCACAGGGTGGTGCAGCATTTCCACGTGCTCTGCTTCTGCTAAAACACTGAGCTGATAAATGAATAAATAAATAAGTAAAAGTTAGAGAGCGCAATGTGGTGTGACGGCTTTTTTTTTGCTCAAGCCCCGAAAGAGACAATTAAGAGGAGAAGCGTTTGCAGCCTAACAGCTCATTTTCTTCTGCTGCTGTGATAAACGTTTCATCAGCTGATTGCTTTTGTTTCGCAATGAGATGAAACACTCGTTCCGCTGAAATAGAACTCGCAAATCAATTTAACTATTGTATCATAGGGATGGGACGATGCCACTTTTTGGCGACCGATACCGGTATCACAAACTCGAGTATCTACCGATGCCGATATGAGTCCGATACAGTCAATTTAGACCATTAATGAACTGTGAAGCTGTTAAGAGCACGTTTGTGCTGAGTCATGTGACAAATGTTGTTCTCCCAAAAAGAAGAAATCAACAGTCCAAACATGACTCAGCTAAAAATGTGTTTTCTGATTTTTATTTACATATACCTGTATATACATATATAGATATATATATATATATATATATATATATATGTATGTATATATATATATATATATATATATACACATATATATATATATACACGTGTATATATATACGTACATATGTACATATATACATATATGTATATACATGAAGGAATACAATGTGGAAAAATTAGATTGAAATAATAAAGAAACATGAGCTAAAACAAAAAAAATAATAAGAAACTCTGAGATTTAATGTGAATATGGAATTTAAATAAAGCCAAAGTGAATAGACACGTCTTCAGCTTTGCTTGAAGATGCTTAATGTTAATGTTAACACCCATTGGATGAATTATCCTGCAATTGTATTCTGGCATTTATAGTCCCCGTGTGGATGAATCCTAATCACGTTGGTGTTCCATCGACTCTTTGTCAAGCCCTGGCTGTCGCGAGGCGGACATATTTTAGTTTTCAGTGAAATACCTGCAGGATGGGATTGTGATTAAATCTCACAGTGACCAAACCGGGCTGCTGTCACTCCGTGTTGCTCCGTCACATCATGTGAGACTCACGCCGCGTCCGTTTCCAATGCGCGTTCGCCATATGCCACATTAGCTCCCTGCTGTTTCTAACCGCGTTATACGTTGGCATCGGCAGCAGGTTCAGCTTCAGAGAGGCCGCGGTGTGATTTCAGCTCAGAGTGTCAGAGATTCAATGTTTCCCCGCAGCAGCTGTCACAAACTGACTAACAAAGCACAAGCGTCAAGTAGATCAATCTTCATGCGCTTCGAACTCAACACTTGGTCAAGTTTGGTTTACGTGCTTTGAGAAAAGGGACAAACATCTTGGAAGTGAAACTTTAGAGTCATAACACATTTTTTTTAAATTAAATTCAAGATAATCTGTTTAAAAAAAACAACGATAATTGCTAATAAATGCAACGACATGTTTTAAATAGAAATGTTTTAGGCTTAGTTAGAAAAATACACTGTGTAAACATCTACTTAATTCTTAATTGTAATTATTAATTAATATTATGAATAACTATCATTTGTAAATTAGGGCTGATTTTCATCATAGATAAATCTGTTGATTACTTTCACGGTTAATCCCATACCGGTTTGCCGCATAAAACATGTAAAATGTCATAAAACGTTGAAAAACTGTCCGTCAGTGTTTTCCAGAGCAGGAAATTATGATGTTCTCTAATGTCTTCATTTGTCCATAGACCAAAAATCACAGTCTTAATGATTAAAATCGGAATATATTCACATTTCAGAAGCTAAAAAATCAGAAAACTTGAAAAATCGAATAATTGTTGCAGCGACACTGCACATAGATGCTTTCTCTTACATCGTTACGTGTCTTTTCATGTACATTTGCATATTCGGTTTCTGAAAGCTGAGAAGTTGCACGTCAAAGCCAACGTGTGGTTATTACGGTAATTTTACTCACACTGTTACAGGAAGCAAGAAGGAAGAGAGGAGAGAGTTGGAAAAACGTCTGTGCATAGTTTCCTTATTTTGGGGCCTGTTATTGGACATTTGAACAACGAATGTTATTTAATATTACAATTAAAAACTACAGTGTTTTTTATCTAAATAAAACTTTTTCTACCATTGTATTGAAAGTTATTCTGGAAAAATGGGCACAAGCACTTACTTACAGGACATTTTCTGGCTCTTTTTTGGTAAAAATGTTCAGGACATTTTGAGGCTTAGGTGTTAAAGGGTTAATAACCACAGGGGAATTACCTTTCCCATAACAGTATCAAGTATTTTCTAAGTAAATGTTGTTTTCAGTGTTTTCCAGTGTTTTCTCATCAACGTGAATAGTCAGAGCTGTACGTTTGCGGCGACTGATTGGATTCCTGCCGCGTTTATCCTGATCTCTGTGATTAAAGTGGTTGAGAGTGAGCGCGAGAGAGATAGGGAGGGAGCAAACGTCGACATCCGCCCAAACTGTGTCGCCTTTTTTTTATTTTTTAAGATATCTGAGCAACTGCAGCACCTCGGCAACCGCGCAGATAAGACTACAGCCAAGTTATCAAACCGCATCAGTAATAAGCAGCTGCCACAAGCACACACACACACACACACTGTACAGCAGCAGGCCACAGGCTCCTCACCGGCTTCTGCCGAGCAGCCGCGGGGCTCCTCAGGACGTGAGGAGGGAGCGTGTCAAAAACGCCCTGATTCATCCAAAAAACGAATAAAAAAAACTGTTAAAATGTGGAGGATGTGGTTTAGAGAGAACGGTACAGTGTAAATGAATGTGTTTTTTTTTTCTCCCATCATTTCATATTCAAACTTCAATACCAGAAGGTAGTTAGAGGTGATGACCTGGAAGCACAGACATTAAAATGTTCCCTGTTTTTAGCCTTGAGACTGCGAAAGCACAAACCTGTCATAGGTGCAATTATGGATTTAAGAGCTTTTTTTTTTGTCAGTGACGCATCCATTAGGGCTTTTTAAGAAACGGCTTTGCAAATTCACTTTGGACGATCAAATGCATCCATTCAAATGAAAGATATTGCTGTCTATAGCTTTATAGAGATATTAGCTTTTTTGTGGCACATTTGTGTTGTTTTCACAAACAATAATCCCATCCAAGACTGGAGCTTTTTTTGTGTGTAATTAAATAGTCTTAAAATGCTAAAAGCTACATGCAGCATCTGTGCGGTCGCACACGTGACTCGTTTATCCGGCATGCTCCGCTTCATACACAGACACCGAGTAAAGCTGTGGCTTTTTTACAAGAAGAAAAAAGAAAAAACCCCACTGAGTACACAGAGGCGAGCGTCTGTTTCCCCTCAGAAAGCAGATGGCGACACGCCGCAACAAGGAAACTTCTTAAATCGGCTGCGACAGAGGTGTGCGTGCTTGTTTGCACACGATGTCGCGAGTTTGCACATGCACACGATCGTTTTCACTTCCTTCCATTTCAGACGTCTGTCTCCCGGCGGCGCTCCCCGGCTCCTCCTGAGGGACTCGGAGTCGCTCCCGACGCTCCCACAAACACTTACCACAGGGAATTCTGTGTGTCTTGACATTCTACTAAGATTAAAAAATCATTTTAATGAAACACTTTTTTTTTTTTTTTTGCAAAATATCAGTCAGCTATGAAATAATTATTCCCATAAAGACTGCTGTAATTAAATGCAAATTGCTGCTTCTTTTTTTGCCCTGTTTAGCATCTTGTAATTTCTATCACCCTCTTCCCTCTGGAATATTAATCCAGTTAAATGGGATGTAATCCAGCGAGTTTTGTTTCTGGTTTTTTTTGTTTTGTTTTTCTTTTACAAAGAGATCTGTAATGGGTTCAATTTTCCATTTCAAACATCATATTTGCAGTGCAGCGTAGAATCACTGCGCTATCATTTATGGAAATGCTCTTTTATGGCGAGCTGAAGACAATACTTTGCCAACAGCGGTAGATTCATCACCCGCGATGAATCACGCTTTTTTTGTGTTTGTCCCTCACTGAAGGAATTAGTTAAGAGTTGTGAGGCTGTTAAATCACTCTTCCATTTCCTCTGTCTCATTTATCTCTGTCTTCCTCAGGTTTATTTTTTATTTTTTCTTTCTTTCCCCTAACACTCAAATTTATTGTCATCAGCTCAGAGGAACGAGGAATGTCTCATTCCACACACAAGCCCAAGATTAAGAAAAAAAAGCCGACAGCGCAGCCTGTTACGAGAGGAAAATGAGATTGTCAGCGCAACAACAGACGAGCCTCCTTCATTTCAATGTGACGAATACACAACCAGTTTACATTGTCGTCGCGATTCTTCGACCTAACAAGCAAACAAACGTGTTTCATTAACGTCCCGCGGTTCACAAACAGTCACAGTGTGCTTTGTCAACGGATAGATTTCACGTCACAATCAAACACAAACAAAAACATAATAGACGTATACACGGATGTGAGGTTTTTCAGAATAAAATGCCGAAAGATTGAGATTTTAATTGATTTTAAGGCATTCATTTCACCGTGACAAACATTTACATAGAGCTGCAACTAACGATTATTTTTATAATCGATAAATCTGTCGATTATTTTTCTCGATTAATTATATATATATATATATATATATATATATACTCAGTACATATATATGTATACTCAGTATAACGCCTCCTGCAGCTGTGGAGGTGGATATTATCCTGGAAGGATATTTTTGTCTGTGTCAGATATGTTATTATATTTGTGCTCGCGAGAAAAAAAACTTGCTGTATTAAAATTGGTGTAATGGAAGAAATGTCAGGTAAAGGGCATTTGTAGAACACGCTTTTGGCTGGAAATTAACTTTTTTTTTTTTTTTTTTTCCTTTCTGTCGGCACAGCCCCCGAGCGAAAGCGGGTCGTACCTTAAATGACACGGCAACACACCTCGGTGTGATTAAGACGTTTATTTGTACCTGGAGGGATGGATTTGTTTGTTAAGGGAATTACTTAAGGGAAGATTATGTTGCATGGCAACTAAGGGGCGCACACAGTGCTGAGTTTTACACACATGTTGCTGACTCATCACCACACTCCTCTTCTTTGGGTCTCGTTGTTCATTGAGAACTGATTGAAGGAGTGAAATGAATAGTCTGAGTCATTTTTGACTCTCCATCTCTTACTGTGCTTTTACACCAGCACCAATGTGTTGTGATTGTTACGTAACAGTGTAACAGTGAGCGGGGTCAATGTAAGCTGTAGATGAGAGTGAGATGAGGAGGACGGTAGTGGTGAAAACAAGGAAAACCGGTGGATTTGACGTGGACTGTTTTTGTCATGGGTTTGTCACGTTGTCATCTGTTGTGTTTGCTTGTGTTCGCGTTGTGCACTCATCACCACCATGTATAGATTTGGTTCTGCTTAAATGGTGTGAACTTGGGTTGTCGGTTCTCCGAGAACACAACTGCAGTGACTGAACGGGATGTGCGCTGGTGCTTGTCGGCGTGGAATCGATTATAATCACAGTCTTGAGCCCATGTTTATTATCCTTGTTGGAGAATGTACCTCAGGTTAGTTTTGTGGATTTTGAGTCTTCACTGAGCCTCTGCAGCCAGAAATAGGTTAGAAAGCGAGGGGTGAAGTTGTTGCATTTACTCGGGTTGAAAGTGAGTGATTTTTTTTTATACATTTTTACTTCTTCTTGGGTGGAACCACCCAAGTGGAGTGTAAGCCTGGGTAACAGAGCTGAGATGGATTCACCTCTCCCCTCCTGCACATCTCCGCCGCTCGCACTTGTCAATCTTCTCTCTCAATAGCTTCTTTTTATCAATCTGCTTTTTCTGCAGCAATTTTTCCCGTTTCACTCGCTCACGTCCTCGCTTCCATTCATCCTCTGAACTCTGTCTCTCTGACATCCTTCCTCCTCTTCTCCTTCACTTGCCTCTACCCTCCATCCTTCCGTCCCTCCATCACCTCCCCTCCTCCTGTGTGCTCGTTCGTCACCTCGTTCCCTCTCCTGTGTGTGTGTGTGTGTGTGTGTGTGCACGTGTCTCAGAATGGCAGTGCTCTCCCTCAGACCATGTGAATGAGATGATCCACCCCCCCTCCCCCCCCCCCGACATACTTCCACTCACATAAAGGAGTCAATTTGTCAGAGATGTCAGCGGTGCTAACGAACAGCCAGCTTCTTGCCATATGCTTCTGTGTGTGTGTGTGTGTGTGTTTCTGCAAGCACTCGTGAACCATGTGAATCAGAGAGGCGTGTGCCAAGTGCTTTTCTGTGTCAGTATGTTGACACGAGGTACAGCTAATTATTGTGCTTGTCATGGAGCGTTAAAATGCACGGGACCATTTTTCACGAAATAGAAATTCTCAAAGGGAAACAAACACACGTACACAATACAATTTGAAATGGAATTATTTCATGTTCAGTCATAGCCAAACTGGTCCAGGCATGAGGCGCATGCTCTACCTCAGTGATGCTCAAATGGGGTACTCGCACCCCCAAGGGTACGCCAAAAATGATGCAAAATGACAGATGAATTTGAGATTTTCTACAGTGACTATAACTTTAAATTGTCTTAGCATTTGCATTACAAGCCTGGTTTATCTTGGTGATATTGTTTTTCTCACCTGAATGAAGTTAATCTCAGATTACAGGCGGTTTCCGCCACCATATTTAACGTGCGACATGAAGTTGAGGCCACGATAAAGAAGTTAAACCTCTGGTCCATGTGCACGGACAACAATAAAACAGAATGTCTGTAGTTGCGTGACTTTTTGTGCGCCAAACCTCTTACGGACAGTGTGACCTGTGATATAACCACACACCTCGCTGCCCAGCTATTTCCCCCCCCCCCCCGAATCTGACGGGTCAGACAGTTGGATGTGTTATCCATTCACAGCCGGGCCTGCTGCTTTATCCACATCTGAACAGGAGAGCGCACCATTGAGATTGAGACAGAAAGACACAGCACTTAAGTGTGCAGGAGTAGGGGTTTGGCTTGGCTCGAGGTCAAATGTCTGAGGGGGCACTACGGTGCTATGAAGAGTTTGGGAACCACTGCTCTACCAATAACAATAAAAGAAGAAGCTGCTCCAAAAACACGACGACAGCCAGGCTTGTTGATGCTGGGACTGACAAGACTGAGTTTATTAGATTAGATTATACTTTATTAACGTGTCTTTCTTCCTTATACTTTATTAATCCCTTAAGGAACTTCTTTCTCTGCATGTAACCCATCCTCTAATAGGAACCTTCCTAGAATTGGGAATAATGGGGGTTGGGTACCTTGCTCAAGGGGTACTGGCAACCCACCAGTTACAAGCCAAGTTCCCTTTCCACTTGGCCCTGGCTCCCAAGACGTCCCCATACACATAAACCCCACCTTTAACATAATATGACGTCAAACATAACCCAGCACTTAAAGAGGAGGGATCGGAATGTCACTCTTTATGCTACAAACGCCTGTGAGGTGATCAGGTCGACCACAAAACATCTTATACTCACAAGCCCAACTACCATATCGCCACCTAGTGCAGCAGAGGTGGACACACTTCATTCAACAGATTGAGTAACACCCCCCCCGCAAATGTTTGTACACTGAGACAAGGACAGTCGTCTAATTAAACAGCGCTGTGTTGCTCGGCTTAACTGTGAATGGAAGCGTACTCTGTGTGTGTGTGTGTGTGTGGCTGCTGCCTGAGGCATGTGATGACCAGTCTATTTGACAGACTTTTCACTCACAGTGGTTACCCCATCCCTGCAGTGTCCAGGTCATTGGAGTTAATTATTCTCAGTGTTGGTCTACACACTTTACACACACACACACATATGCAGTCACAGGCAGACATGTAAAGTAGAAATCCCTTGCAGCTTTGACCTGATCGAGAACGATGCCTTTTAACTAATGACTCCACAAACACAGTGCTTTTATTTTTTTTTAGTGACCCAGCGGCTGAAGATGCAAACCGCGTCGTTTACCGACGATGCAGTGACTCGGCCTCTCGTGCCGACCTTGCAATAAACGTATGGACATCTGCAGCTGAGTATAAATGACAGTGAGTAATGTGAGGCGGTCTTCCTGCTAATTAAAGTCTAGTCATACATTAATTACCATGAGGTGCAGAAGTGAAGGTCTTAATCCAGAGCTGGATGGTTTTTCCCTTTAACCTTTGCGTCGCCAGAATTTCCCGTTGAATTACATTGTCATTAAGAGTGACAATGTAAAGAGTACTTCTTCTTTGATCATTTCTCCAAGTATCCCCGTTAGCAACGAGATATTGCAGTATTTTAAAGCCCGCAATCTTAAATGAAGCCGTACCTAGTCGAAATAAAAATTAGAATGTATGTAGGGCACCTGCTAAGTAGTATTACTCATTGGTTATTATTTTCTCAATTAATTGAGTAGTCTAAAACAGTCTAAAAATATGCAGATTTGGGGATTAGGCAAATTTGTGTGAGGTGTGAGTCTATGTGGCCTTGTGATGATCCTGTCCAGGGTGTACCCCGCCTATTCCCCTAACTAGCTGGGATTGGCTAAAGGGATAGGATAAAGCGGTAGAAGATGGATGATGTTTTGCCCAGACAATGTGTTAAGATGATGGTCACTGTTTCCCAAGCCTCAAAATGTCCTCAAGCGTTTCATTTTTGTCCACCAGTTAAAGAAAATGACTGCCATGGCCAAATAAATAAACCTGAATATATAATAATGGGGAAAAAAATGATCATTGTAGCTTCAGTTGCCTTAATAGATGAAAAATATAGTGTGCAATTTGACAAATTAGATTATGTACTATACTGAAGGACACATGAAATCAAATCATGTGCACTGCAGCTTTAACAAAGCAGTCCTGGCTAAGTTCTTTGAAACAGAAGGTGAGTGGGTTGGGGTGAAGGCAGAATGCTCACATGTTTGTCAGGCTGTTCTGTTCAGCCACTAACTGAATTATGTTGTGGTGCAGGAGCATTCACCAAATGTTCATTCAACCCCTCCCCCCTTCCCCCCTCACACACACACACACACACGTATAGCATCACAGCAAAAAACAGAATACAAAAAATAAGAACAAAGTCACTGATTTGGCAAAAACAAATGAGCCCCCTCGTGATGGTGTGCAGTGATATGCTAATTAGCGCTCCATGTGTCTTCAAGCAGGCTTTGCCAGATGCTAGTGATCCCAGCCTGACGGCCGAGCTCTCACTAAAAACAGCAGGGAAAAGATGGTGGAGAATCTGGGGAGATTATTTCAAACTGTGGTGTGATTATGCCTGATATTTTTGGGAATGATCTCAGTTTTTGCATTGAGGCGAGGAAGGTAAATTATAAGAAAGCTTTGGTCTTTGCTGATCTAGTCAAAGTAGTGATACTGTTTTCTTCTTAGCATCTGCAACAGAAATGTTGGATTTTCCCGTGGGAAGCATTTGTTTAACATAGATTCAATAAAGAAACCGACTTGTGTACAAAGCAGAGGTCACTACTGCAGAGCAAACATGATTTTTCCAAGTCTAACTTCACATAAAACTTTTAATATTATGAGTATGTTTGTACCTTTAGGGTCAGGTCTAATGTTAGTCACACTCATACCACTAAGGACAAAAATGTGCTTTCTTAAAATCGAGCTGTACAAAAATATTATTCATTATTTTATTCTACTTTCATTGAGCTGATTTTGTCGCCTACATCTGACCTTATTATTGATATGAAATACAAATATTTTTTTTAAAGATTTTCACCTTTAAATGCCAGGCTTTTCTAGCATGTTTTTTTCTCCATATACCATATGCCATCTGGTGAGAGTATGTAGAGCAAAAATTGGCAAATTTTTTGCTCTTAACGGTCCAAGCGTAACACTTGTTTGACAACAATGTATCTAAGCTTTACTGTAGGAGCTGAGCTGGAGATAACAAGATCAAATGAAAATACACAATCTTGCCAAAATTCATGCTTTATGCATGAACACAGCAAAAAATGATCAAAAAACAGTGTTAGACCCAGACAGATGAACACTGTTTTAAGTGAAATGTTACAATTATCTTGGCTGTCTGACAGTATCATGACACTTTTTTAAATCAATTCTGATTCTGGTCATTGCCACACTGCATATCTCAAAGACATTACAACAGTGACAATCAGCGTTTGGAAATACAATAAGAAAAGCACCACCAACAACTAGAAGGCACATCAAAGTGAATGTTGTAATTAAAAGAAAACATTACAAAAAGGCAGCCCAGTTGTGACAGGTTTACAGGTTACAAGCCAAAGTGTCTGCGTGTGTTAGTCGCTCTTCACCTAATTAAACGTAGCGATGGAGTCACACAGAAACAAACAGAAGTGTGGGCAGATGTGCAAACTGCACAGTGAGCTCTCAGAGGTTTAGACGAATATGTACCGTTCATTTGCACAAACACATATTGACCTCAATAGTAAGAGCATATTTGTAATTGCTCACTGTGTGAACACGTTGCACTTTTTTGAGTTGCCATGACAACACGGTCGACCTGCGTGGAAGCCACTGTTCACATTTAATACGTTGTGTGTGTGTGTGTGTGGATGATGAGTTAACATTGATCACATTAAGGCATATTTTGTTATCATTCTGTAAAATTGACATTACATTCTTTACTTCCACGTTCATTTGATGGCGAGCTGTAGCCTTTTGTAAAGTGCCTTTCATAATAAGCTCTTTAGATCAATCATTGATCCTCCCTCTGACATTTAATTATGATGATTGAGATGTTACTGCAGTGAAATGAGCTATGTGTGATGAATTAATGGTAAGGGTGTCATAAATAGGCACAGTCGGGCGCAACGGTCACATGTTAGTGTTTTTTTCTTGGTTTTATGGCATCCGTTTATGGATAATTGCAGGAGGGAATATGAATATATAATGACTGTGATTCTGTGTTTGTGACTGTGATTGTTTCAACGCTGTTGAAAAGAATGAACAGTAGCCGCAAGATTTCTTCTCATCGGTGCTTTGAACTTCCTGTGGGCTCCTGTTGGTGGATGGAATTTATAATTATTCTTTTTATTGACATACATAATGTTGGATAACCGCTGTTTGAAACACTACTTGTTCTGATGATGTTTTGGATAAAAGAGGCTGACCTTCACGCAGAATGCTGGTAAAAATAATTTTGACCACCCGCATTACACGTCATTATATTCATCAGCCTGTCCAGCTTGTTTATAAAATCAAGAAAGTGCGTGATAAAATATGGTCATTAATCCACTCACTCACTTTGGATCAGATGAGAGATTTTTCTTCTTTTTTTAGGCAGTTAAAACACTTTATTATATAAAGAAGTGAATTAGTAGCACACATTAAAGACACTTTTTATGATTTTTAACTTTAAAAAAAACGACTTGTATGGGACAAGTGGACAAGCCTTAATGTTGAGCCCTGAGACACCTTTGTTGGAGTCATAAAGCTATCACGGCTGAATCACCGTTCCACAGTTCACTAAGCCTGAGAGGATAGTGGCTGACGCTGGCGCATTGTTGTTAATCAACCACCCTGTCAGTGCAAACTGTGCCCATCTTCCCTCCCTCGCCTAACAACCCATGTCACCCAGCTCTGATGCCAGCAACCCAATGCACACACACGCTGAAAGCTGTTGGATACCACAGTTTGGGAGCAGGTGCTAACGTGGCGTGGCCGTGCCCCACAGGGCTCAGAGGCCGGACACAGACACCGAATCAGCTGCCAGTTTTTCAAATTCTGTTGCAACCACTTGCCGGTGCCCAGTCCTAATTATTACTGGCTACTGTAATTAATTACAGAGCTTCCAAGAGGCCAGCAGCCATAATCTAGGATCACTCATCGACTTCAGCATTGTCATTTGGTGTTTCTGACAACTGTTGTCCTCTGAGTGGTTTGGTTTTATATCAAGAAGACATTGCACTTAAAGCTGCAGTGCAGATTGGGATAGAGGGAGTATATCTCTGCTGTCTATATGTGTGTCGGTTCAGAGAGTGCTGTGGTAACACGGAACATAAGCCACTCTCAATACATGCAGTTGAAATTCCATAAGTGCAAAAGCCCAAGACGTGTTCATAAAGTCAAACTGTTGAACCACTTGGTTTTTGAGCAGTAGAATCCACTCGTGAGTCGGCGCGTCTTTGTTTTTTGCAGGCATAAAACAAATCACTTCCTGCGTGCAGGGTGGGAATGTTGCCTGGCAATACGAGCGATCCAAACACGGCTACACAGTGAGAAACGCAGAGAGTTCATCAGCGCTGTACTTATCTGAAAATGACCTCAGTGTAAGAGACATTTGTTTCTAATTAGAAGTCGCACATTACACTCGATGCTGCTCAGTCTTGATTTGGCCCAAGTCTGCAGCGCTAGCATATGCTCCGAAGTTAGAGTCAGACTAAACATCAGACTAAATATTTAGCGGTGTAACTCAGCTGTCAATTTCAACCGCACAATCAAATTTGGGAATCGTATTTCACAGTCCTTGGTTGCTCCTACTGTTGGCCTGAAAGGGCAATCATTCTTCTTGGGAGCTATAAAGATTATGGGTTTATGAGCGAAGGATTTGTCCTCTCCTTGTGGTCAGAGGGCTGTTGCTGCCTTGCCCACACACTAAAAAGGGACTCACAATACACACACACACACAGACGCCATGATTTAGGTGAAAAGTAGATGAGTATTGAGCGTGGGGATATATCTTGGTGAAAACTGCGCTCGGGGGAGAAAGGAAAAGAGACGAAGCTTGACGGCGACATGTCGCCACGTTAGGGCTGGCGTCATCTTTTTAAAAGTGGGTTTACGTTTGTCCGTCGCTCCCCTCCCGTCTCAAATTATAGCGCAGGCTGAGAGAAAGGATCAAACGAGCTGCCGCTGTCTTATTCATTTTCCATGCTGCTGTGCCGAGTGAGCAGAGGAGAGGAAGAGTGAGAGGCAGCGAAAACTGAGACTCCGGGGAAATGGTAAAAAAGAAAAGAAAAAAGAAATGAGCGTAACCTACTTTACTTTCACACCGTGTCTCCGCTTAAATGAGAGGCAAATGCACACATGTACGTACAGACGTGCAAAACACTTGTGGGCATGTTATCGCACCAGTTGATGCGCAGTGGGTCCGTCGCGCAGGCTCGGCAACACTCATCACCGTCATGTGCTCACACACACACACACACACGCACGTCCTTGCATGTCGTCACCAAGGATGGAGTGTGACCCGTCTGCCTCCCAAACACCAAATGGGAACAAGTCTCTCAGGCTGCCTCCCTCTGCTCACATCTCAGTCACCACCGCTCTCCACTGGCACCTTATTATTTGCTTGGGACCCATTTGGCAAAGGCGTGAGCTTCCTCGATGCAGAGACGGAGAGAGAGGAAAGAGTGACAAGTGGAGAGAGAGAGGCGGCAGTGTTCGACACCCCGCTGTGGCACACCGCGCTGCTGTGACACCTCAAACACACTTTAGACTCTCGTACACACACGCATTGAAGTACACAAGCAGCGTCGGGGTGGGAGGGGTGAAGAAAGGAGGATGGAGGGAGGAGGAGGAGGAGGATCAGATTATAGGAGCTGTAGCACAGCAGAAAAAGACAAACTGTCTGAGATGCAAGCGTAGAGCGAGAAAGCGTCAACTGAAGGGGGGAAAAAAAAGCACAAGACGAGGAGGAGGAGGAGGAGGAAGAAAAGCGTGGAAAGAGGAGAAGCAGGGAGAGAGCGAAAGTTATTTTTCTCCTGCAGTGGCTGAAGAGCTGCAGGAGTCTGTCTGTTCACTGCTGCCAGTCCAAATCAGCAGACCTCATTCAGTCACTCAGACCTGCAGGTATTAAAGTCCACACTTCTTTCACCACCTACACACAGAAATGTAGAAGTCGCTGGAATGATACCAATAGTTTAGTGTTGTGTTTTCAAGGCTTGAAATGTGCTAGAATTTCGGTTTAAGTGCCTAAAAATTCCATTGACATTGTAGCAAATAGCTGTTTTTTTAATTTTGAGTTATAAAAAGGTGCTATAAGGTGCTGCAAAAACAGTGGACATTAAAAATGCTTGAAAAGTATTTCAAATCGACCTTGGAAAATGAGTATGACCTCTGAATCCAATAAAACCATTACTCTGGTTAATCGACCACAAACTCCCCACCAATTATTTTAATAATTATCTAATCAGTTGGAGTCTTTTTTAAAATGTAAACATTTGCATTTATCAACATTTTTTCAGCATTTTCTTACATTTTATGGACAAATCAACCCAATTGGCAGATTAATTGATAATAAAAATAAACATTAGTTGTAGCCCTGTTGTTTTTGCAGAGCATGTGCATGTCTTCTGCATGGATGGATGGATGCCATGTCTTTGCATGCGATGTCTCTTCCAGTGCATATTTATGGAACTGGCTTTTTTTTTTTACTATTTCATTATAATTTCTCTCAGGCTTTAGCATACGCTCACAATGCAAACATCAACATACTCATCAAAACACGCCTGACCGCACTCTTTATTGTCTTGCCGCTCATGTACAGTGCATTCTCGAGCTCTCCTCCATGTTGTAAAACAAACACACCTCCTCTAAATGAGCTCAGCTATAGATTAAAGCACCGGATGAATATTCATTGCTCGTGTTAATAGCCAACGGACGCGAGAAGGGAGGGAAAACGATAATATATGGGGAGAAGAGAGGAATAAAATAATGCAGTTTATAATCTGGGGGGGTTTTCTTTTCTGTGTCCTCTCTATCAATATGTATTGCTTTTCTGCTTCTTGGCTTTTGAAGGATACAGTGCAAACGCACACTTTTTGTGTAACTTTTCAATACAGTATAAATAAATGTCTGTTATATTCAAACCATTGTCAGATGAGTTCACACAATCCCGTTTAAGCCAATCTAGCCAAACTCTAGGTGATAGAATTAGTCCTGGTTCTTTGAAACTTAATTAGCTTTTCCTGAAACACGAGTCAATGAGTGAGTTTCTGAAATAAATGTTGAAAGAGAACTTAAGGTTGTCGAATTTCTCTGAATGTGGACCCAGAGTTGTCCTTTCAGGAATCTTGGAGCAGCTAATATGGTACAAGGTGCATTCAGGGATCCTGGTAAATTTCATCAACTCTGCAGGGGCTGTAGTTAAAGTTAAGGTGAGAATGCGTTCAAGAAACCTTGTATATTTCATCACGTCCCTATCGCTGAGGCGTCCTCGTGTTTTGGGTTGCAGACGTCAGCTGCTCGCGTGTCTCACTGGCCATCCGTCAGCGACACGTCGAACCTGGTGACAGCTCGACAAGCCTTCCTCTTCCTCATTCTCGCTCTCTGTGGCATTTATATTTATGGATATCCCTTTCACTGGAGGTTTATGGCTGGTCATTATCAGTCAAATGACATTTCTTCGTGTCATGTCCTCAGTTGACTGCCATTATGCTGCTTTTACTACATACTTGGCGTCTTCACTCGGATCCACACTAGTGCCAACTATACAGCAGTCGGTGCACATCGTGGGCTTTAGAGCTGCATCGATTGTTCATGGATTACTAAATGAATTGTCAAGAAATCGATTCATAATTAAAACAAGCTCTTGATTTTTCAGCTGAATATTTTCAACAACAAAAAAAAAATCCTGAATGAATCTTTGTGATAACATCATTTTTATAGTATTTTTCTGTGTATGTATCTGTATCCTGCATACATATTGTATTTAAGTGTTGCAGGAGTTTCAATTTCTCAATACAACACAGAAATATGGTACTACATTGTCAATTATAAGAGTTAAAGCCAGTGAAAAGGTAATGAAGATTGTAAATGAAGATCTGTAGTTTTGAATAATGCTTAGCTGCACAGCAGGAGTCTTGTCACACAAAGGAATAGCAATGATATTAATATCCATGTGACGCGCTGTGTTTTTTGCTCACCTACAGTGACACATCATAGCTGGGTTGAATGATTCATTGTTTTTTAGTATTGAATAACTCGCAATGTAAAACAACGCACCACAAATCACAAAGGCTGCCATTTAGAGTATGTGTTTTGGAGCATATCTGATGTTTTTTTCTTCTGTATGAACATTACAAAACCACAATTTACTTCAACTTTCACAGAGCAACAATCAGTCTAATGTGGTAACCTTTTGGCCATATTATCTTCCAGCTCTAATGATAGAAATAATTATTCAACTAAAGCCTACCTTCAGAAATGAATTGCAAACCAAATCAAAATCACAATATCTGTTAGAAAAATGGCAATTCAATAGTATTGAAAATAATGAAGTCTGAAACTGAATATTTAAAACTTCATATATTTCTTCTGGAGTCTGGATCTTGAATCACAAATTAGCAACTGTATGCCACTGTACACGCATTCAGTATTTTCATAGAAAGATTTTTCTCTCCGTAAGTTCACAAGTCCCTGTCTGACTGTAAACCAAATCCATCTTCCCCTCTGCTCGTCAGTGAGCAGCTTTAAGCGACAGCTAATGGCCTAATGTTAATGGAGATCACGATCAATGGAGTTCACCATTTTACAGTAAATGGTCTTCACTGACCACGCCGCTGTAATAAACTGTAGCCAAAAGTACAGAAAAGGGGGCTCTTAAATCACTGTCGCAATAACCGTCGCAAATCAATTGCTTCAAAGGTCCTGAATGTTAAAGACAGTTGTTGGACTTTTTAAGATCGCTGTATTTATTAAATTCTGCTCAGTAGACCTCAGGGTGACGTTTAAAACTCGGTGTTTCATGGTGTTTGAATGAGACGAAGTTTAACTTTTGTCCCTGATAAAAAATGAAACTGAAGGTAAAGTCGATTTTTGAGCCTTTTTAAAGGGCCCGTTTCAACCCAATTGAATTATCACTGTAAGGAATTCTCAACCAGGTATAAAACTGGTCGTGTTGCTCCCATACTGTGGTATAAACTAAAGTGGTGTGGTCCAAGGTCTAAACCACTTCATGATATATGGAACGTGTCTGATGTGACAGTGTTATGTCCCGCCCCCCTGTGACAGTGCTCTGCCTCTGCTGGACCGTCCCACTGGATGATCTGCAGGGAAGTGCAAAGCTGGTGATTTGTAGTCGAGACGGGGGGGGGGGGGGCGAGGGAGCAGCATTTACAGACAGAAGGGGGGGAAACTACTCTTTACGAGTCTGTGTGTTTATTTGAAAAGTAGCAGCAAGTAAGAGAGAAAATAAGGTATGCTCGCCAGAGCTGGATGCACTCCCTCTTCTGCGAGCGAGAGGGAAAAACGTCCAGAGCATTTTGCGCGACGAGCCAGACTAAGTGATGGGGCTGCCTATAGCGAGTGAATGTGTTTGCACTGTCAGCCTGTGATTAATCTGCCACTGTCTGTCTAATTACCACTCGTGCCCCTGCGTGTTCCTCCACTCTGCCGCAGACGCACTGACCCGCGCCGGAACTCACTGCTCCCAATGCAAATTAAAGCCGTGTAAATATTTGCTTTTAACTCTTGCTGACACATTGTTTCCAATTTTGTGCTCCGGTGGTCTGCAACCTCAGCACTCAACCCCCCCCCCCCCCCCCCCCCATCCAAACACACACATTTGCACACGTCATACTCGTACCACGACGATCTCTGATGTGTATTGTTAACAGGTTTACGGACAGTCCCAAGACTTTGCTCGTCCGCTGCTTTCCTTCTCCCTCTGTCACTGTGCATCCTCCAAGTGTGTCTGTACTGTAGCTGGCAATCTATCAGCCCATTCTCCTCCCTTGTTCCATTGTCAGACCAGTCTATGAGGAGTGAATCGACACTGGGCATGGAGTGAGGACAATGCACAATGTGTTAGGTTAGAAAAGGCTGAATGGGAAAGCAATACGTATCCATACAGGATCTTATTTTTCCTATGCGGCAGAAAAGTTTTGTAGAATTGAGTTACTCATGTTGATAAAGTAATTGTGATGTGATGATGTTCGCCGTGTCCATGTTGGTCAGCAATGGGAACAAAAACTTGGTCCAAAAGCTCAGTTTGAGCATGCGTTGTGTTTGAGATAAATACATAAACGCGATGGCTTGTGCCTGTGTTGTTTTTTTTTACATCACATCACGTCACATACTTCAAACGTGTGAATAATTCAAATAAACGTCCGGCGTGCAAAGACTTTTAGGGTAAGCCTTTGATTTATACTTTAAGGGCTTTGCTTACCGTGTTTATATATCAGTGTGAACGGATGACGCACATATGCACATATAAACCCAGTGCCAGTAACAAAGCCCATATGATGTGTAAATAATTCATAAATATCAAGTGTACAACATGTTGTAAAGAGGTGTTCGCCTCTGCTGTCATGTGACCAGAACCAGAGTTAGGGCTGCAAGTATTTTTTAAACAGCTGGTTGTGGGTCAGTTGTAAATGCGTCGTCATGACTCCTTTACAAACAGCTTAATTGTTTAAAAGGAGTTTTGAAGTCTCCTTTCGCCAAAATATATAATTCCACATTAAGAATATCCTCTGTTTTCTTAAATAATGTAGGCGGATTAACTGAATTGACTTCTATATGATTAATGCATATTGTTTATTTGGAAGGGATAATAATGTGTGCTACAAGCCGTAGCACTTAATTACAACACAGTACTTAAACAGAAGGACAAGGAGGAAGTGCATTACGTTGGGTTACCGTAACCCTTCATCTGTAATTTGTGCCAACATCCTAGAAAGATGGAGACATGAAAAATAAAAAAGGGATTGACAGGAGCCAGAGCAAGCACTGACATGCCTCTCAGCTCTTTTCTATTCAGAGTCCACACAGAGGCTGTCGGCACCACGGCAAACACACACACACACACACACACACACACACACACACACTCGATTTCATCCCATCTACTGGCAATAATGTGGCATCTGCAAAGAAGAAACCTCTCCTTTTCTGTTGAACCACTCAGCATCCACTCTACCCTTCCCCTCAACAATCAGCGCATCAAACTGCTGCCACACAGATAAAAGCGCACACTGACATCGCGGATATACAGAGGAACTCCAACAACCTAATTATAATGTTATATAATGTATATAGCCCCTTTATTAAGTCTCCATCTCTGCTTTCTGTCTCCGTCCTCCTCTCACCAGCCTTGTTGTCAGACAGTAACTTGACTTTGTCCATGCAGCACCTTCACACAATGAAATCCAGCTATTAGCCTGCACCCTCAGCCCGCTGAGGTCAGGTTATTATCTGTCATTAGGTCGAACCCGATGTACCGATGCACTAACTGGCAACACACAACTGTGGGAGAGGCGGCAAGCAATTACAGGCGAGGTCTTAGCGGGTGATTCTGCGCTGGTGTTGGAGTAGCATTGGGCGGGATTGGTTTTTCAGGGATCTAGATTGTTCTGGGGTCTGATGTATGTGGTAGAATGGCAGTCGAGTTGATTCTCAGAATGTGATCTCAGGCCACTACTGGAAAACTGGGAAAAGTTTTATTTTGTGCTAATGCACATACAATAACTACGGTAGCTAATGCACATACAGCAGCTACGGTAGCTAATGCACCTACAGCAGCTACGGTAGCTAATGCACACGCAGCAGCTATGGTAGCTAATGCACATAGCCTACAGCAGCTACGGTAGCTAATGCACATACAGTAGCTACGGTAGCTAATGCACATACAGTAGCTACGGTAGCTAATGCACATACAGCAGCTACGGTAGCTAATGCACCTACAGCAGCTACGGTAGCTAATGCACACACAGCAGCTACGGTAGCTAATGCACATACAGCAGCTACGGTAGCTAATGCACATAGCCTACAGCAGCTACGGTAGCTAATGCACATACAGCAGCTACGGTAGCTAATGCACATACAGCAGCTACGGTATATGACAATAGTTTCAATGTAAAAGACATTTGTTCGTATTTGAAAGCGACACACCACAGTTTGAATGTACTTAGTGTAGTTTGAACATAAATATTTCACTCACAGAGACTTTAAATCGCAGTACCAGAGCTGAGCACTGCTGTGTAAAACTTTGATATTAATTCGTGCCATATTTGTCTTTCAAACCAAAGGCACAGAAAAGCTCTCAAAGTCACCAGCGTTCTAAGGCATTGATCAAAAAGAGAACTATCAAACATACAGTCTTACAGTAGTGATTCCTTTTCTGATGTAGACATGAGTCAACGACTGTACAACAAGTGATCCGCCGGAATTAGACAAGTGCTTCTCTTCTCCGAGATGAGGCGGCACAGTTACAATCGCCCTCGCTGATCTCACTTCATCCAGCACAAACACAGACACGGCCCTCACATGGAAGATTAGCAGCAGCTTAACTGCAGGAAACCTCTGTCACAGCACATCAAAGTGTCCCCCCCCCAACTCCCCTCAGAGCAAATTAAACATAATGAAGTCGACTTGCTGTTGAGAAACATGAAGTCATCGGCGCCTTTATGTCATTCTTTCCATAACATGAGCAGCGAGAAAGCTGCTGAGGCTCCTCGTGGCTATGCATCAAAGTCTGCCGTTAGTTTTGAAGTGGAGCTCTGGAAAATGAGGGTAACTTATCATTCGTGCAATTAGGTTTCGGGTTCGATCAACTGCAATTGATGAGGGGGAACAGTAGCCACACATAATCTGAGAAGAAGGCATGATAGCAACACCTACAGAGAATAATGCGATGTAATTAAAAGAGTCTATTACTGGAAAATGTTGCATGCACCTCTCGATCAGTGCTACTGTAAGGAAACGTTCAGCTTTTACCTGCTTTACTCTCTTGTACTGTCATCAATCGGTGAAACGCCTCTCGTTTGTGTTGGCGACCCCGTTTGTCACGGCACCGCCCCTAGAGGGGAGTGTCTTTTTTTTTTTCCACAGCTGCACACAGCTGGACAAATGAATCCAAGCCCGCGTAATTCACCACCGAGTTACCAAAGGCATCGCTTATCGATTAATGGGTTGAACGGGGTCATTCATGCTCTGTTCCGGATAGAAATACTTTTGATAATGAATGATGAAAGTGATTCTTTTTAGGTCATAGCTTAGCATGAAGACTGGAAACAGGGAAGCACAAATTCCCCTTCTGGAATTCTTAAACCTCCCTGACTCACTTTGCACAGTTCACTCTAAACAATAATCAGATTTAGCAACATAAAAAGAAACTGGTAATCTGCTAATCATTCAGTCCCTTACATGCGATATAGTGGAGTATTTCTTACAGATAAGACTGTTAAACCACTGTTGGACGCACAGCGTTTGGACATTTAAAAACCTATATTTTGGACTCTCTGTTGTGTTTTCCTGAGCTCTGGACTTTCGGTTGCACTGCGCCTCGGGAAGTTTGTTGGTTTTTGATTTACTTTCTTGTATATTTCCCTTGTGGATTGTTTCTTGTTTTACTCGCTGTATTATTATTTTGTACATTTCTCCGCGTGTGTGTGTGTGTGTGTGTGTGTGTGTCTTCCCCTTTTCTTTACATCATGATTTCACTTGTGTCTCATGAGTTTCACCTGTCTTGTCGGATTTCTCCCCCTTGCATACTCGTGTATATAGTCTTCACTTTCTCAGTTCTTATTATCAGTTCAATATTATTATTATTATTGTTTTGGTTTTTTTTACCTTGACATGGCTTCTGTAAATAAAGTGATCGAGAAATAAAAAAAGATGTTCAGTTAGTGGCCGAACAAGGTCAAGAAGTGGAACTCTCACACTGGTCTGTTTTAACCAAACTCCTCTTGGTATTTGCCGTCCTCTGAGAGGAAATATGATGCGGCTTGTTTACCCACTCCCGTATTGTACGCCGCAATGTAAACATGCATTATCTTTCCGTGACGTTCAGCCGCGGCATGTTTCCCCTCACTGCTAAGAGAGTTCTTTTTGTGTCTGATGTCGCAGTGTTTAACCAGCTCCTGACAGATCAGTCATTCCGCTCTCCTCTGCACCTCGGTGTCAAATATTTAGCCGCCCATTCCTGCTATATGCTCAGCATTTACTGTTGGATTTCTACCGTTTCTCCGTCTCTTTGCAGCAGATTTACTCAGAGACTGTACTCGGCAAAGGTTAACGCTGCGGTTTAACACTGGTTTAACCTGGCCGTTGAAAATTAATAATAATAATAATAACAGCTTTTGGAATTAGTTAACAAACAGGATTCAGTTAGGTCAACAAATCCCTGCTTATACTTAGATGAATAGATGGTAGACACTGACAGAGTGGGTAGAAAAGGGCAAAAGGTTGGTGGTTTTAGCCTCCGGTCATGAAGCGTGACAGCAAACATTTCACTGGTCACTGCAGTAGATAAAAAAAACACGTCTCCTAAAAGCCCTGGTATTTACTGGCTTTGAATAACGTTGAGTTATAGGAATCATTTTACTGTTGTGCACCTTTTTCTACTCACCCTGGATGGTGCAAAGTCATAGCCCTGAAGCTACGGTGTGCATGGAGTAAACAGGCTGGGCGAAAATCTGGAAAAATCCTTTTTTTCTTCTGAATTGCATTGCCCTTGAGAGGTTTATCCAGGGTGTACATTCAGATGAGGAATACCCATCGAGAGAAGGGCGGGAGATGAAGGGCAGGTGCCTTAGAACGACCTGTGTGGTCCTCTCACCCCTGGGGTTGAGAGGAAACCTTCTTCTGATGACACAACTCACAGTGTCATAGTATATCATGGTATATATAAGTGATGCGATGCTGTAGTGTGTCCCGACTGCATTTCAAGTACCACACGCACTCTGATGAATGCCTCTGATGTGACTCTCATCCGTCCCCCCATCGTTTCACCTCCTCTACTTCATCAATCACCTGAGCTCTCCCACTGCTCGCTGCAAAGCTGGACCAATTAGGTCTTCTAATTGTGCCAATTAGCAATTTAACACTCAGATGCACCCCCCAAAATCCTGGAGGTCCCTCCACACACACATACGGGCAGCCTGTGGCCAAGTGGAAAGGGAACTTGGCTTGTAACCGGAGGGTCGCCGGTGCAAGTCCCCACCTGGCCAAAAAGGGCTGGGGTACCCAACCCCCATTGCTCCCCCAGCGCTACTCAGTGTGGCAGCCACTGCTCCTAATTCTAGGATGGGTCAAATGCAGAGAAACAATTTCCCTAAGGGGATTAATAATAAATAAATAAATCTTAAAACAAAAATAAATACAAGGACAAGTGGAGGCCTGTTGACTAGGCCCCTGTTAATTCTAGGGACACCAAGACTCTGGTGATAGTCTATTTTAAGAAAAACTGCTATAGTAATACTAAAAATAAACAGTAAAGCAAAAACAAACCTCAAATGTATTTGTTCTCAAACCAAATATATTTAATTTACTGTCATCGTAGGGGCCAAAATTTGTATTTAGCCCATTTTTTTTTTTTTTTTTTATTTTTTAAATAAAAGAAAAACAACTACTTTATGTTATTTATGGGAGTGGCATAATTTTACTGGGAATTCCAAGTGATATGGTAGGTGGGTGTGGTTTTCATCTCTTCTGTACTTTTGCGGGCGGATCAAAACTGACACATCACATCACATCACATCCTGTTCTTTGTTTTTTCGAGGGCCCTCACAACTGAGGAGCAAGAAACGCGAGAAAAAAAAAAAAAATCACATTTGAGAAGCTAAAATCAAACAACGCTCCGTCTGTCGATTGATTGTTGTAGCCTAGTTCCTAGGACTCTCTGAAGCGATTTTATTATTTTAACGACTTACATCTCCCGTCTCTTTTTCTCCCACTCTTTCTTCACATTGACCTCACAATCTCCTAGATTTGTCCATTTCAGAGGATGAGGGTTAAATGTTTGATGCTGTGGTGCGAGTGAGTGAGGGAGTGTGTCTGTGTCTGTGTCTGTGTCTGTGTGGGTGGAGGGTCTCACCCCTGTGTGCAGTCAAAGCAGGCCGGCCTCGAGACTCTCCGTGGTTTAATTAGAGCACACATCGTGCTGCTGCTGCCCACTTCCCTTCGAGAGCACGCACACCCAGACACACACACACACACACACACACACACACACACACACACACACACACGTACACACACGTGCGCGCGGGTGCGTGGGCAGGACAACAAAGTCCATCCCGAGCGGAACACAGGCAGGCAACAATATATTAAGGCTTAACACACTGTGCTGAGAGGAGACAATGAGCTATTACAGACGCCAGTACAGACATGCTCGCAATTACCCCTCCGAAGGAAGACAAATCTGTTTTCATCACGCACTTTCCCCTCCGAGCTGGACTACATCGTCCCCTCAGAAGAAGAAACTTTCCGTTTGAGTGTCATCAGCCTATAGACTCTGTGCCTCTGCCGTAATTATCCGCCGCTTGCCTCGGGACACTCGACGCCCCATACTTTTGAATTCAAATTGCTTTATTGGCAGCGGTTTAGCGGCAGGAAAGGCAACAAAAGCTACAGAGGTGCTTCAATAGATGTGGCCAATGCAGTAATACGGCTAATGATGACTGGAAATAGGACAATTATGGCACGGTGATAAAAAAAGAAAAAGAAAAAGAGAGAGCGTGAAAGAGAGGATGAAGTAATGGTGAAATAGTGTTTTTTTTGTCTGTGCATGTGAAGTCATCATTTCCATTACATAACACTACCCCACCAGTGTGACGATGCTATAATCTCCTCCATGCCTCGTGCATTTCTGGTTCAGGGCCTGTTACATGAGGATTTGCACATTGGCGCAGTAGATTACATGAATGAGTGTTTCTGTGTGTTGCCACTCATTCATGTGCGGGTCAGTTTAAGGCTCGCGGTGCACATGTGTGTCTGTGTGTGTACTGTACGTTACCAGAAAGTATCCCACACTGCAATAAGCTGCTTACGGACGACCAGTATTGACCCTTCACTTTACTGGGCAGTGAAAGGCTCACCCTAATCTCTATAGGCTCTTCATCCACGCTCCCTCTCTCTCTCTCTCTCTCTCAATGTTTCATCTCCACAAATAAATAACCGAAATATTGAGGCATCAGTGTGGATGTTGGGGGGTGAGCCGGGAGCGAGAATATAGTTTGCCAGGAGGTATTTTATGCATGTCCTCACACAGGTCACGTCAGGCTAAAGTGAATATGATTTCTCATACATTATAAAAATAACAGAGCGATGTGGAGCTGTGGAAATGTGAGTTCCTTGCCTTGAGAGGGTGTTGATCTGTGTGATCATTGCGCACCACGTGAAATGTTCCAAAACTTGAGCTTATTGCCTCGATGTCAGCAAAACTGTCTTCAGATTGCGTTTTTTGTCATTCCATCTGCTTTCACCTGGCAACAGTTGAAGGGAAAGTTGCGCTGACGGTGTTTCAAAGAATGTATTTCTGTCTTGGTTGAGCTATAATAACTCTTTCTCTCCCCCTCTCCCCTCGTTGTCTACTCCTTTCTCCCTTCCTTCCTTCCTTCCTTCCTTCCTTTCTGTCTCCTCCTGCAGGACTCAGTTGACTGTTCAGAACATCAGTCTAATGATCAGGATGATAGAAGACCAATAGGGATGGAACGCAACAGAGCCATGGCTGGGGAAGCATTTCGAATCGCCATTGCTCAGAATCAGCACTGACGTGACGCGCAGACCAAGGTTCAACCAGCAACTGTTCTGTTCCTCATCTCACCTCCACTCAGTGCTTGTGGTTAACGCTCCTGTCTGCTAATCCCTCTCTTATGCTTTATCTTCCGATTTGTCGGTTCGTAATCCCGCCGTCTTTCACAGAAAACACAGAGCGACTCCACAGCAGACGAGAAGCAGGAGGCCTGACAGTATGAATACAGTCATGTGCTCCCTTCCGCTTCCTTTAAGCAGACAGAGTCGGCGGGGTTTGTCGCCCAGGACGCGCCCCCTCTTTCTTTTGACGGACTGGTGCCTGATGGGCGCGCTCAGCCTCACTCTGCTGCTCAGCCTGGCCTCCAGCCAGAAGACGGACCCGTCGAAACACCCCATAGTCACCACCAACTACGGCAAGCTCCGAGGTATCAAGAAAGACTTGAACAATGAGATCCTAGGCCCCGTGGAGCAGTACCTGGGTGTTCCCTACGCCACGGCACCCATCGGCGACCGCCGCTTTCAGCCGCCCGAGGCCCCGGGATCCTGGCAGGAGATCCGCAACGCCACGCAGTTCGCCCCCGTGTGCCCGCAGAACATCCACGGAGTGCTGCCAGAGATAATGCTGCCCGTGTGGTTCACGGACAACCTGGACGTGGCAGCGGGCTACATCCACAACCAGAGCGAGGACTGCCTCTACCTCAATGTCTACGTGCCCACAGAGGACGGTGAGTGGACTGTTTTACAGTGAGGGACGGTGGCGGGTGGGACTTGAGGGTATTTGTGGAATAAAAGTAAGGTTTTGTTTCTTGGCTACTCATTATGCCACACCCCCTGAGTTACAAAATCTGCTAGATTACAGATTCTGCCTTTAATTAGAAGCGATTTACGGTCTTTTTAACCGTTTTGCGGCAGACTTGTTTTTCAAAGGTCACCAGGTCTTATGCGCTAAAAGCAAAAAGATAACAGCATCCTCACGGTCACTTACCTATGCTTACGACGGGAACATCCCCCCCAGAAATACAGCAGATTTTGAGCTGTTTTGCACATTTTAAAAGAATCAGAAGCAGACTAATGTGCTGTTTAGCTCACTTTTACTCTTGGACGAGCAAGACAGAGCTTAGTTTTGGGCGACTTCTGCTCATTGAGCGGTGAATCAGGTTCACTCTTGGTCTAATTGTCTGAGAAACTCCAGACAATATTTTCCTCCTTTTCAAGGTTATTGCACGACTTTCAACAGACCGCACAGACAATTCTCCTCGATAGTGAAAAGAAAAAAAAAAAGAGGTTTGTGTGTGCATGTTCCCACGCGAGGGTCGGGCATTTTTTTCAGTGACCAACACTCTTCCCTGTTTTCCCCATCATGGTGTTATACTGTAAAACAAGAGAACAAAGGTCAGGACTGGGGCAGTTTCCTGGTGCTTCATGGGTTATGGTTTAGGTGACATTTGACTTTTTGTGGGGTGTTTTTTTATCTTCATTCTGTGGATGTTTTTGTCTGCCCGAGCATCAGCGCTGTCCGCTGCGTGAGCAATGAAAGCCAAAGATTCCCATTTTGTCGACGAGTGTGATGTAGGGCTAATTAAATAAACAACAGCATCATTTTCTTCAACATTAATATAAGAAAAGTTCAAAAGCCCTTGAGACGCAACGCATCAGTGCTGTTAAATGTGTTGCCTCAGTGAAATGTCTCCCTGTTTAACATGTGTTTGTTTTTTTTCTGTGCATCGAACGTCTTAACACATCCATTAACTTGTTCCCTTAACTTTCACTCAGGAGCAAAAAATGTATCTTTAATTATCTTTTTTTCTTTTTTTTTATCATCTTTTTGGCCCAGTTGGAGTGTTTTATGAGCACTCGCCCTCCTGTCCTTCTCTCTCTCTCTACCGTCGGTTATTGTATTTGTTTTTGTACATCTCAGATATAAGCTGCACTAACCCAGCTTCTTTTTCACAGAGTGTTTTTCTTAAAAACTCAAGACAAAGATCACATCGTTAACCTGAGGAAAAATCTGTACCAAATGTGTCTGTGTTTTTGCATTGATCTGTATTCCTCTCTACTTACATGTGGCGTAGTGCAGTGATGACGCGCTGACTTCCTCTTAGATCGTTCTTTTCCAGCGCTTGGATTATTTACGTGGATTTTTATTTAGCTTTTTGCAGCCTAACACTCTTCCTTGCACCTCGACATTGTGACACCGCAGCCTCAGCCCTCGCCGGCCCACATCATTATCACTTATCTTACCTCGGGGCACATATAGAACACGGCAGATCACATTTTGAGTCCTTTCACACTGTCACACAGTCTGTTTCTGTTTTTTTTCCCCCTCTCCTGGTGAACATGATGCTCTGGAAATGTCACACTTTAAAAATACGGTGACCTTCACTTATCGTCATAACCCAGCATTGACAGAGTGATACACGGTCATTACCTCACTGTTTATTGACTTAAAAGGAAAAAAAAAAAAGGTTTAAGCAACATTTGCTAATATTAATGACTACTTTAAATGCCTCGATTTATGAAAACATTCCTCATTGTATATCATCAGTATGGGCGTATTTATGACATTGTTCGCCTCATCTTTGTCTTTGCTCCTCCATCATCTCCTGCCTCTCCTCTTGCATTGATTATTTTGTCTTCTTTTCTGTGAGGAGAGGAGAAGAGTGGAATAAAGACGAAGGCGAACCAGAAAGTAATGTTTGGGCCAAGAGAAGTAGAATAGAGGCCACCATGAGGGAGAGAAAATATTAAAGTAAATATGCCAGTTTACTGTACCTCTGGTTACTTTTCAAAAAGCAAAAATCCATGTAGGATTTTATACCTTGATATATATATATATATATATATATATATATATATATATATATATATATATATATTATTTTTTTTATTTTTTTATTAATCTTCTATAAACGTAGGATATTGTATTTTTTGATGTGTGAGGCAATGATGAAAGGAAAGAGTCTTTCTATCAAGTACTTTTAAAGCCTTTCTTTTGGTTTTGAAGTAGTTATGAGCTTAACTCACTGTCACGCACTGCAAAGTTCCAACTGTGGTGCTGAACTCTGAAATGCAAACGAATGTCTGTGAGTTTATCCTTTTTCACACGACTCTCTCTCTCTCTCTCGCGACATTGTCACACAAGAAATGGTTTTGTTTTGAGTCCAGACGGATGGTTAGAGTATGACAGACAACACAGCGATAAACTCATGGAAAGTCCAGGGTTTTTTCATTCATTTGTCCCCGCCCACTCCTGCACTTCTGCTGTATACACAGAGCCCGGTGTCAGACGCAGCGTTCAGTTAATGTTATATTGTTTCTGCTCACAAAGACCAAACAGACGCTAAATCATATCATCACCAGCAACAACAACCACTATGAGTTACACAATGCAGCTTTACATAATGGTCACACGGCCACTGAATCAAAAACATTTTTTTTTCTCATTTTCTCCTTTCAAGCAGCTCAGTTCCCTTCTTTTCTTGTCATGTTGAAAAACATGAAAGCTGCAGCTCTCTGTATCTCCCTGAGGCCTTTCATTTGTGTCCCTTTAGTGGGACACCCTTAACACCAAATCCTGAAAATCCTCCTGTAATAAGTGGATTAATCCCCCAGAATTACTTCTTAATGCCGCCATCATAGCAAATGGAGGAACGTGAGGCACTCAGACATGAATGTGTGTTTGTTCGTAGATAAACAAATGCACCAACATTGGCTGTTTACTCATAGCTCCCTAATTAATACTTAAGTGCTTGGTAAGTTTAAGGCGAGGCCATGTGTTGTCATTTTCCATTAACTGTGGCACACATGAATAAACATGTTTGTGTGTTGGTAATAAATTAGAAACAGACCAAGAAATACTTGTAATCATCTTTCAGTAATAACTTGGAATCACACTCGTTCATGTCTCATTAAGAGCCGCTTAATTCAACATGCAGATGAGGATTTTTCATTGTTTTTAGATTCCCCTCACACTGTGCGCGACATACTTGAGCCTAAATAGACACAACGTTGACACTTTAATTATAATGGGATGGAAGAGGTCATATGGTGGACTGGAACTCTCTAATCGGGTGATCGGGAAACTCTGATCGAGGAGACTGACGTTCGTTCCCCGTTTCCAAAGTCAGTTATGTTCGTTTTACTCACTAAATATTACAATTACTTTATTATTTACATGATTCAAATTGCAACCGTGATGACAGAGGTCGTTGAACAGTCCGTGGTGCTTCAGGTTAGAGGAAAAACTTTTTTCATTTTTGTTTGTTTGTTTATTTACAAAGCGTGCAAATCGCCAACTTCCTGTCGAGTTGAGACCGTGGTCCCTATTTACTTTTGTGTGTTCGTCTTGGGCCAAAACAAGTTCCCACCAAGTTTTGTGACATTTGGTGCAACTTCATCTCGGCTTGCACCATCCACGTTTCGCCTTAGGGGGGCGCATGAGATTTTTATGCATGTTAACTCACTCAAAAGTGACCGCAATGACACGGAATAATAACAATAATCTGAAGGATAACAATAGATTCCTAGCTTTCGTGCTCTGGCCTGTGTTAGTAAAAAAAAAAAAAGAATATTGGAGGATATTTGAGTGCCACAGTGATGTGAAACCATAAACACAGCTTGCAGTCCTTGTCCATTGTGTTTGCATTTAATACCAGGCGTTAGGACCCGGGGACTTTGCCCTCCAGCAGTTTGCTCCCTTACCAAACACTGGAAGGGAGGGGGGCTCCGCTGGTTCCCGCGGAGATGGCATCCCATAAATCGTAGCGAGAGATTTTCATGTGGCTCCTGCAGAGTCATGATGGATCAATGGACGAGGGGAAGGGAGGAGAGGACTGGTCTGCACTGCTGCCGCCGCCGCTGCTGCTGCTGCTGCTGCTGCTGCCGCTGCTGCTGCCGCTGCTGCTGCCGCCTCAGGCACTAAGACAAACCACATGCTTCTCTCAGCAGTCAGCAGCTGTTAAACAGAGCACAAGACGTCACGGTGAATGAGTTGGAATAGCCGCCCCCCAACAGGAACTATCTCTATTAATGTGTACTCACACAAAGATTTTTATTTATTTTTTTTAATTCTCATTCAGCAAAAAAAACGCCTACTTTGATGGCGTCAGGTAGCAGTGTGGGATCAGGAGCTCCAGCTCACTGTAAAGTGACTGATCCTCTCGGGTCATTTTCTCAAAGTCTCTTTTTTTTAACGATCGGCTTTTGAAAAGTGCGACACCCTCCGTCGCAAACCAAATTCCCCTGCAGAAAAGTGGCTGGCTGCTATAGTTTTGGTAATTGCTTAATCTGTTGATTATTTTCTCAATAAATGGATTCTGGGTTTTTTTAGGGTCAGAAAATGTTGGAAAAATGACTTATTGCGGCCCCGACAGAAGACATTATGATTATCTTATTTTAATGCAGTCATTCACTAAAGGAAGAGTTAGATTAAACCACTTCTCACTCATCCATGTGACACTTCTGGATTGCCCTTCACTTACTCTTTGTCCATTCACTACAGTGCTGTCACGATTATCGCCCATTCTTCTGATCAGCTTTCAGGAGACGTGGAGCGTCATTGGTGGTAGGCTGAGGTTTCACCCTGATAAGCTGCTGCAAAGTGCCTTTTAAGCAGCTAGTTCTACTCAATTAATCCTGTTCTTGCGGGGTATACATCAGTTTTGCTAGATAACCCTTTGAGATTTGAACCGCTAACCTCAGCATTGTTAGCACTGTGCTTCTTGGGCTGAGCCTCATAAATTATTCCGCCCTGGCGCTTCATCCATCTGAATGCATCAGGCTCACACACGCGCTCGCGTCGTTCACGTTCTGCAGTATTTCATTTTTTTTTTTCTGAGGGGGATTCATCAAGAAGGGTTCGATACTAACGCAATTCTGCACGCGGTGGCCGAGGGCTGCGCCGCGCCATCGCCGGAGGCCTGGGGAGGAATGAGAAATAAATAGAAGTGATAAAAACACAGCGTTACAAATTTGAAAGAAGAAAAACAAAGCTGCCGACATGCAGCACAAGTCTGAATATTTATATATATATATATATATATGTATATACAGTATTTCTTTATGATAAAGATACTGTAGATCAGCATCTTTCTGCAAGTACAAGGCAGTGCTCTTCCTCCAGAATGAACAATAGACATTACGTACAGCATGGGTGCCTGCAGCTCCCGGGGGACTCATGAAATATCCACTGTCTTTCACACACACACACACATGCACACATGCACCTTTTATCTCACACCCACACCTTCAGATGTGAGCCTGCTTGCCAGAGCTGAAGGAGACCAAACAGAGTCTCTAATAAAAAAGACAAGGACATGGAGAGAAGCAGAAAGTCAGACTTCAAGTTAGGCCCCTCTCCAGGTAGTTGTTGCTTTATGGAAGACGGAGTTCAGAACAGAGAGCAACTTCCTGCCTGAGGTCCAGCCCTTACAAACACAATCTGACATTCCGTCTTTGTTTCTGCACCTCCTCTCATGTTTCACCCCTCTCTCTCTCTCTCGCGCGCGCGCTCCTCCGGCCGGCCCCGGTCAAAGGCTTTTGTGCTTCTGTGGGAGGTCGTGAAGGTGAAGGGAAAGTCAGGCGCGTTCACTCGCGTTCAACTTTTTTCTATCGATCCATCACGGAGTGTCCAGGACATGCTGCAGCTAGAGGACACCAGCAGTATTCGGTGTCTACTCATTTAAACACGAAAAGGACAATAATAATAATATATATATATATATTTTTTTTTTTTACCAGAAGTGAATGGAGCTAAAATAGCATCATACATTTTTTTTTAGTTTAGTTTAAGTACGGTAAAGTCCACTGATGAGGCTAACCTTGTGTTTTACTGCATCAGAAAACAGAACTGATACTAAATTACTAAATAGTTTCCTTTCCTCGTTTACTTCACTAGTGCTTTAGTAGTTTCCTTTCCTAGTTTACTTCACTAGCGCTTTAATAGTTTTCTTCACTAGTTTACTTTACTAGTGCTTTAATAGTTTCCTTCACTAGTTTACTTTACTAGTGCTTTAATAGTTTCCTTTACTAGTGCTTTAATAGTTTCCTTTCCTAGTTTACTTTACTAGTGCTTTAATAGTTTACTTTACTAGTGCTTTAATAGTTTCCTTTACTAGTGCTTTAATGGTTTCCTTTCCTAGTTTACTTTACTAGTGCTTTAATAGTTTCCTTCACCACCAATCAACCTCGGATAAGTGGTAGCAAATATATGGACGGATGGCTGGAGTTTACTTTACATAGAAAAATGAAGACATGCGCATGCTTAGTTTTTCTATGGCTGACACATGATGCTGATTTAATAACTTAACTAATAACAATATATAAATAAATTCAATATAAATACATTGAATTTATGAATATACTTGCTTTACATTTCAAAATACATATCAAAGTGTAAAAAGGGGCAAAGCACCACAATCATTAATAAGAGATTCAAAAAGTAAACAAATGAAAAACATATGATATTTAGGCCCCTCCTTAAACGCTTAAGTTGCCTGTGAAGTACACATTTCTTGAACTACACTTCTAGTCTGTCTCTAATCTGACTTCTCTGTTTGATGAAACTTTATGAGAACAAAAAGCAGATCCATTATTCGTGTGATAATCGGCTAATGCCTTTTTTTATTATCGTCAAACTCTCATCAATGGGTCTGAAAAAACCATTGACTCTGAGGTAATCCTTTGGCTGACAGCCCGTTTAAAGCGCATAAATAGACATTTAAACCAAGAATATTTATTTGTTGAGTCTGAAGAGTGGGATTGAAGTGTTTGTGGTGATCAGCACGGTTGAACAATAGTGTATGACATGTGAATGACTTGGTTTAAAGGCAGAATAATCTGATTACATGCACCCTTAGGGATCCACGGAGCATCTTGGATGAGTGGCAAAATGAAATTCTTCCATTCTTAAAGGGCAAACCTGATTGTCTCTTCAGTTGTACTAATGGATATATACTTTTGGCCGTGCACGTCTTTATTTAGATCCATAAAAGAGCATTCTGACGTGAGTCGAGATGCCCAGAAGCTCTCCAGTCTTATTATGTTGGATATTTGCAGAGAATCTGGTGGCTCACGTCGCTGCTGCTGCTGCTGCTGCTGCTGCTGCTGCTGCTGCTTAACAGAGAGCTCCAGTATCCAGTGAGACATGAGCTGAGAGGAGAGCAGGGCTAAGTTGGCATAGCTGCCGTGTGTGATGGACTGTTGAAATGGAGGAATAGGTTATTAGAAATGTGTCCAGAACCACTGAGGCTAACAAGTCTTACAAGACAAATCTGTACAGACAAAGAGAAGCCGCTTACGTCGGGTCTGTGGAAGTGGGTGTGAAGAAAAAAAAACACGAAGAAGAAATGGAGCGATCGCTGTCAGGAAACAGAGCTTTGGCTTGTTGCGTAAGGTTTGTGGTGGAATGCTAATTTTAGATGTGAGAGAAGATGATCTGTGAAGTTTTCTCCAGTGAGTGGGACGTTGTCCAGTTTCTCTAATTGGTTTGAGTGTAAAAGGTTTCGAAAGCCGGAGTGTGGAGAAGGATATTGCTCAGCAGTCCAGCAGAAATCACAGTAGCTTGAGTTAAATGGTCAGAAATCACATTTATAACAGTGATAATAATGAGTTATTTGGAGATAAATCCAGTAAAGATGCTATTTTCCATTTTGCCTCAGTGGATTTCACTCATCTTCCTTTCTTTTTCTTTTTTTTTCGTCTCTGTTGACTCAATGCACAGAATGTCATTTCGGCCACTAGGGGTCTCTCAATCAAAACAATAAAAGAAGACCTCGTTTGACGAAGCAGGTGGAATCATGGGACTCGTTGTCAGCGGCAGAATGCACAGCAAAAATGACAATGAGTGGTTGTAATAATCCACGAGTGACACGTATGCTGATGTGGGATGTTTGGTATGGGCTGAGGTAACACTGAGGTAAGCAGGAGTGTAATACACACACAGTGGTAGGACAGTCAGGTGTCTGTACACTGAGAAGTCCTCCATTATCAGTTCATAAATAAAGCAGATGACATCATTAAAACTAAATGGTCCATTACCTTGAATACAAACAATGATTTTTATGGATTTCAAGAGTGTTGGCAATGTTTTGGCCGCGTTTCTCAAATACATATTACATATTATACCTTTAACAACTTAAACACACATTTCATGCATATTGTTAAAGATTTATACCAGGTTTGTCCGTTGTAAACAATGTTAGCTAAAAATACTCACCATTGAAATCCGTTCAAATCACTATTTTTATATATCAAAAACTTGGCAATTTAAGGGTTAAAACCTTAAAAAATCATTAACGTTTGATATGTATGATGAGGACCGATAATATATAATATCTGATAATAATTATTTTCACAATTTTTCATCGCCTCATCTGTTTACAAGCACATTTTGGTGCATTTTATGATAAATAAATAAATAAATAAAAAAATTAATGCATACAAACAAATGTTTCTGCTAATCTTACACATATTATGGCCGGCTGCAAAAATCAAACCAAAAATAATCCTGTTTGCATGAAAGATAAAACATTTATTGTGTTTTTTTTAGACCATAAAGTGAAGTTGCATCATGACAAAACATGATTCAAATTTAAATCTTTACTATGTATGGAAAGGACTGATGTTGGTCTTAAACAATGTTTAACATTTGGAACGCTCGCAGCATGTGTCGTCTCTCCATTGTGCCTATGATGACTGTAACTATGGGAAATATTTGCATTTTTGTCACTCAGTAGCTCGACCCACTGTAGATGCACGCAGATTCAGCAGTTTCCTAATGTGATTACACGGCCGAGGCAGAGTCCACTGCCAGATTTATGATATTGATCAGAGTTTGGAGCCGCCACTTCGCCTCTGAAAGAACAGCGTCGCTGCTGACGGACACCGAATGAGGAGGAGATGAAAACCAGGCATGAAGGGGAGTTTGAGGAGTGCAGAATTTAGATTGAAGACACAAGACTGGGGATGTGGGGCGGATGGGGTTGTCTTGGCAACCGTGCAGCACTTCCTGTATCAGGGTGTGCATCAAAGGCTGCGTGCATTTTGCCTTTCCACTAGAGTCTGAATGAAGGAATTAGCGAGGGCTCAGTTCCAGCTATTTTTAGCCTGTGAGCCAGAGAGATGGAAAGGAAGCAGGGGGGGACGGGGGAGCGGGGGGGGGGGGAGTTGAGGAGAGTTTGTGTGTGTGTGTGTGTGTGGCTGCGATTTAGCATCCAATGGGTGTGTTCATGTACATCACATGATCCTAACGATCTCGGCATTGTTTTTGTTGTTTTTTTTACACACTTTGTCGCATTAATGAAAGCCATCGTTTTGATTGTCTCTCCTCTCCTCCCCCCGTCTTCCTCTGTGTTCCTTTCATTCCGTCGGTATTATAGCTCAGCCTCATGCAGTGCCAACCCCTTCATCCGTCTTCTGCTTTCACAGTCCCACCATTTTGCTTCCGTGCCCTCTCTCCCTCTCTCTCTCTGTCCCCCTCCCCCTCCCTCTTCACTTTTTCTCCACCTCACAGCTTCGCAATCATCACCCCGTACACTTTGGATAAGCAATGGAGGCAGAAATAGTATTTAGCCGCAGACAGCCCTTTTAAATGATCTTAGCCTCAGGAGAGTGGATTGACTTTACAACAGTACTTAAACAATAAGCTCTCAGGCTTTTACTGGCCATGTTCTCTTGGCTTGGCCTCAGTAACGGCGTTCCAGCACAATCTGGAGAAACATCAGATTTAACTCAGGGACTGATGAAGTACGTTTAATTGGATTTGATGAAGTCTGATGAACCCCGTGAAATGGGAAATAAGCGACTACGGGCCACACGGTTGGTGGAGTGGTTAGCTCTCTGGCCTTTGCAGCAAGAAGATCCCGTTTGGAACAAGGGCCTTTTTGCATGTTCTCTGTGTGTGCGTGGGTTTTCTCCACGTTCTCCGCTTTCCTCCCACAGTCCAAAAACATGCAATTTGAGGATTAGGTAAATTGGATACTCTAAGTTAGTGAGAGTGGATGTTTATTTGTCTCTATGTGGTCCTCCACAACCCCCGCGACCCTAGACGATAAAGCAGCAGCAGAAGATGGATGGATAAGCTAGACTTCCACCTTCTCTTCCAGCGTCTTCTTAAAGAGTTAATGCATCAAAACATGTTTAAAAAAAAAAAAAGCACTTGGTGTTGAAATTGGTGATTTTATTTAAACTTGTATTTTGTACGACATTATGTATCACCTTTTCATTGGTGTTGTGGTTTTGTAAGTACAACAGAAGAGATGTGCTGAAGTGGCGCTTTTCCCGTCACGTCCACGCTCCGACACGGTGCCGCTTTGTTATGTAATGTAAAGCGGAATTGGGCAGTCATAAACCACCATCAGTTCTCCGTGAATTAATCCTCCCGTTTTATTGATACTGTTCACGCTCTGCATTGCTGAGTCAACAGCATGGTCAGCCGCTCTGGTTCCATGTTTCTAATGAGACCAACATCATTTGAAAATTACCAAGCAACGCTGTGAAATGGAGATAAGCCCGAGTGCAGAAAGAGGGAAGCGCGGTGTTGCAGGAATGTATTGAATTATAACACTGAAGCGAGTGAAATTGATATTAGACATTGTTATTTCCTTTTTAAATAGGGGATCATTGCCATGCCTGTATGCTAAATATAAAAATGTATGCACTACAATAAAAGAACAGCTTGTAGGGAGAGATAAATGATGATTTCTGCACAGACAGGATCCCGTCTACTTCTGTTTCCTGTGTCCATGGAGACTGGAAACTGGAAACACAGTTTTCTCAGGCCAAAGGTGTCTTTGTTTCCAAATGACCTTGAGAAGAAGAAGATATAGGACGATCAAAGAGTTTGGCAACCTGTGCAGTGTATAGAAATGACTCTTCTCTGAAGATGCATGTGATACATAAATACACACCGTCACACACTCTGTCATACACACATCTATCTTAGTGTGGACATAATGCATTCCCCCTTACCCTAACCTTAACCATCACAACAGCATGCCTAACCGTAACCCTTAACCCGTTAACACCGAGCGCATCACGGACGACACACCCAGCGGTTTCTGAAAAGCTGAGGAGTTGCACAACAAAGCCGACGTGTGGTTATTACGGTAATTTCACTCGAGCTGTTGCAGGAAGCTGGAGATTCAGCATCTTTGTCACCGGAGAGGAGCGACTTGGATAAACGCCTGTACAGAGTTTCCATTTTTGGGCCTTTTTGGGCCTTTTTTTTTTGGACATTGAGACAAAAACTCAAACAGATGTTACTCTAAACATGTGTTTATACTGTTCATATTTGAAATTTAACCAAATCTGGTGTTCATGGACAGTGTTATTCCTAAATAAAACTGTTTTGTTTTTCCTCATTGTAAATTGTTAAAACAGTATTTTAACATGCAGTAAATTATAAGTAACTGCCAGATATCAAAAGTTATTCTGGAAAAATGGGCAAAAGCACTTACTCACAGGATATTTCCTGGCCCTTGTTATAGCTAAAATAAGGAAGAAAAGTCCAGACAGACATTTTGAGGCTTAGGTGTTAAAGGGTTAAAGGTATAGTGTGTAAAATGAAGCAACATTTATTGGTGAAGTTGCACCACCTCACCTTCCCCTAGCCTTCAGTTAGCATCAAAACTCAAATGTGAGTTATGTAAAAAATGTGGTTGTCCAAAATGGACGCCTCTGTATCGAGCTGACTGGGCTCCTGATATAAATTGTATACTTTAAAATAAGTATCATTATTTGAGCTTTAATTTCTGCCAAATGAAAATCATTTTACCAAACATTTACACACTGGACCTTTAACTTAACCCTTAACACACACACACACACACATACACACACCCATCTCTTTCAGTGATGCTCAAAGAGCCATCTCTTTAGGCCTTGTGAAGCTGTGATGGCAAGTGGCAGTGAATGCAAATTGCCCTCTTGCATGTGTGTGGGGCGGGGGAAGAGGAAAGATTAAAAGAAAGGAGTGAAGGAAGAGATAGTGGGAGAGCAGGAGGTTATCCAGAGGTAAGACCTCCTCCTCCTCCTCCTCCTCTTCCTCCTCCTCCGATGGCCAAAGTGTGTAGATTCCTTAACAAAGGAGAAATTCAATGTGTCCATGCAACGCAATTCATCACTAGTTGCTGCTGGGTTTAACCTGACCCTGAGTATTAATGACTGTACATTCAGTCTAATCCATGAAGTATAACACACACACACACACACACACACACACATGCTACAAGCCTCAAAATGTCCTTCTTGACTTTCTTTGCTTATTTTAACTATAAAAGAGCCAGAACATATGCTGTGAGTAAGTGCTTTTGCACATTTTTCCAGACAACTTTCATTATCTGGCAGTTATTTACAATTCACTGCATGTTAATAGTGTATTGACAATTTGAAGTTAAAAAAAAAAAAAGTTGTACTTAAAACACTGTAGTTGCACATGAAGATGTTACACTTGAAATATAAGGATAAAACATTTAATTTAACATTTGTTTGAGTTTTTGTCTCAATGTCCAAAAACAGGCCAAAAAATGGAAACTTTGTACTGGCATTTTTCCAACTCGTTCCTCTCTGTTGACGAAGACGCTGAATCGCCGGCTTCCTGCAACAGTGCGAGTGAAATGACCGTAATAACCACATGTTGTAACTTCTTTTCCGATAGCACAAACCATGGCATGGTTACAGTTATGCAAAGTGTGTCGTCTGTGATACGCTCGTGTTAAAGGGTTCATTATTTTGAATGTAGCTAACCCTCTCAGAAATGTTCTTTTGTTAGTGTATCGTTATGATGTATCTTGTGTGTGCTGCATTGTCACATTTCAGCACCATGGACAGCGCCACCGAACACACACTGTAACTAAAACGCTTCTCCCACTCACGGCACAGAGAACCATGTTGACGTTCTTCTCCTCCGATGCCATATTTTCAGTTTGAAGCCCTCCACTTCTCATTAAGTGTGGGTCGGGCTCAACAGTTGATTGTTTTCAAACTGAAATTGCAATTTAAAGCGGCGACAGGAGTTAATTGTTCTACTCCTTTTGATTGTTTTGTATGTTCTCTGTAAATGAAAAGCAGTGCACTGCTCATTTTTTTTATCTCAGAGTTATTTTCCTCGTATTAATTGGTGGTTAATATTTTGAATCTAAAGTGTGACACAGCGAATATTGAGCTCAGGCTTTTGTTTGTGTTATTGTTAAGGCTCAGTAAGTTGGTTCCCCTGTTTTACGGTGCAGTCAATGCAGCAGCTCCAGGTCTTACATCTCGGTGACAAAATACACAAACACACTGCTGGTGTTTTCATATGACGCAGCTTGGAAGACGTAAAATGGCTTCAACGGAGAGAGGGAGAGACAGAGAGCAAGAGAGATCGCAGTTGACCTGTCCAAAAGCTTTAAAATAACATGTTCTTTTTATTACTGCTGTCAGTGCTTCCTTATTTCCCCGAGGTCTCTTTTATTTTTGCATTTAACAGGATTTAAATCCTATTTTAGAAGACCTCAGTGAGACAAATCAGCATAAATGGAAAGTCGCACATGCTATCATTACTCACTATAATCGGGCTTATTTTAAAGTGGGATATTTCTTTATTGGAATGTGCACAGCTTGCATACGTGAGGTGTGAGAGATGGGGAATCTACGGGAAGCATATGGGAGGTTAAAGATAAAGGGTCACGTTTCTGCATCTCGGCGCCCCCTCTGGACATTTGACCCAGGTTACCTAAATTACTCCCTATGCTTCATCCTTTCAATCTGTCAGCGTTTCACTCTGTCAATGGTTGCAGTGGAATACGCTCTTCTTACAAGGCTGATGTGGTCATGGAGGACGAGGTGGATTCAGATTGAAGCAGGGAGGAAAGATAGCATAGGTTCAGTCCCAAGCTTTGTGCTCCACTTCTTTGTGTCCCCGCTCCCCAGTGCACTGCTCAAAACACCTTAATGAAGACGTGCTGAAACTGCTGTTTGCTCTAACGATGCCTATTTGTAGTTTTAAATCCTTTGGTAGTATGAAGTAGCACATCTCATCACTTACAGTTGACGTCGACTCAGAAGTCTACAGCCTTCCGTATATAGTAGCAAATCATCATCGGCACCGGCTACAAAAGTCTCCCTGTAAATGGAACTATTTTAAAAGTGTCAACATAGTTGATCATAAAATAGTAGTCCAACATCATAAATCCTAAAACTGTAGAGTTTGGCCACCGCAGCTGCTAAAGGCCAAGGTGATTTCTCTGTAGGAACAGTGACAAGTACAAAATCAGCTAGAACTACAATACATTTCCTAAGCAACACGTTTTCTGAACCAAACATAAGTTACATATTTATATCTGAAGATGACAGTGTTTTAATCTTTTCTGGCTGAATTCAGGGTGATGATAACCATTACTCTGGTCCTGGAAAAGATCTGGATTTTTTCCTCAAAGCATTGGAACGTTCTCTCCTTTAAGAGGACACTGTGTCAAGCCATTAAAACGCAGCACCATGTTCTCATAAGTCTGTAACAATTCCTAAAAAAACGTTTGGTGGTGGACTGCTGCCTGGTGATCAAGCACACTATTCACAATTGTTATGTTCCCAGAAACAAATATAATCATGGAGAAAATACAGAGATTTTGTGATTGAAAATACTTTGGCGTTAGAGCGTCAACATGAGTTAAAAGCCACCCGTGGGCCACGCGAAAGGGCTGTTGCAGCAGAGATCACCAGCAAGCCTTTGTTCGGGGGCAGAAAGAGCCCAGGGTTTCAAACACACAAACACAGATGTGTTCTTTTGTGTTTCGTCATGGACAAACGGCAACAAATGGCAATACACCACGGAAATTACCTCAGAGATGAAAAAGCGCAATCAACATCAACAGAGCAGCTGAGCTCGTCTGTATTTTTGATACTTTAACACAGCGGCCTCACGACATATCTCTGCTTGTTTTCCCGACCTCATCCACTCTCCGCCGTGCATCCGACAACGGAAAGACTGTTTGCTCTTCAAAGGTTTGGCCAAAATTCCTCTCAACTTACCCCCTTATCTTTTACACCGAGAGACAAAGTGTGAGCGCCGTTCACACACATACGCACACCCAGGGTGTCATGGGAGATGAAGTGAGAGTTTCTCCGGTAATCGTATCACTTCTGGAGCCGAGGGAATCGCTCTATTGAGACTGGGAAATGACTCAACACACACACACACACACAGAGTTAGAGAGAAAGAGCAAGAGTTAAAATTCTGCTGTAGCTTCTTAGCGCTAATGGTAACATTAGCATCCCAGAAGAAAGGAGTTTGGTGCTTAATGCTGTGTTTGATGCTCATTTTTACAATGTTTACATACAGACAATGTACAAATGTACGCGAATGTGGTTTGTGTGATTGACGCGACCACCGCTCCAACGCTTGAGTCACAAATCTTTGGGCGAAGAATCGCGCTTACGTGTTGACCGGTCAGCTTTATGGCGTCAGATTTATGTCAAAAGTCGTGAGAGCAATAAAGCACGCTCACGAGCCAATAATGTTAAACAGACAGCTGCGAGTGAGAGACAACTAAACTATGCTAACAGCGGCTTAGCACTGCCCCTGTTTTACGCGCATGTGACCACAGGGCCCGTAAAACAGATTTACCTGGAAAAAACACACACTTTAATAAAATCATCTGGTTTGCTGATTTAAGAGACTCACTCTGACCTTTATTTTCATTTTTAAACTAACACAATTCAAAAGCTGGGGCTCTGTCACAAATCTGCAGTGTTCTCCCTCCTTGCAGCCACAGGGTGGCAGCAGCAACAGCATTTACAGGAAATACAGCTGCTGCACATGAACTGGTTTGGGATATTTTGAAGGCGCGACAGCTGGATATCTGTCTCCTCATTTGGTTGAAAATAAAAAGAGTTTGTCTAAGTTTTTATTTCATGAAAAACCATACAACAATGCGTGTTCATTTAGTCATACATTGGTACGACAACCGCGGGCAGTGCAATCTCTTAACACAAGTGTGGGTCTGTCCTTTCAGGTGTCCTTTCGGGTCACTGCTTAGAAATATTCTAAATGCATTAATCAAGTCATAATTAGCCACTCTGTCACAAATTAGCTTTGTGCCACTCTTGTATCATTAAGTCTCTATTACCTTCTTTCAATGTTGAATCTCAAACTTCCTATTTAATGTTGGAAAATGGCAAAATCGAGCAGACTTCCCAGGATGATGTCACATACTTGCCGGGCAGCATGAACTCTATCTCTTGCGTAGAACGTCTGCAGAGAAGAAGCCACCGTTGGAGCTAAGCGGCTAATCTGACGACTTGTATCTGACGGCCTGTATCGAGGCCAGGCTAGGATTTCCCGGAATGACGGCAACTCCAGGTGTTTCGTCCCAGCTGCGGAGCGTCTGCTCATCATGGGAAAGTATCGTTGAGAGAGAGAGAGAGAGTCCAACGAATGCATCTGATATTAGCCATGGTTGATGTGGAAAAGAAATGCCTGTTACTTCTGTCTCAACGGCCAGAATGCGCCAACTACCGGAATTCCGCGATAGACGCAGATGGCGCGGCACGAAATTTCCCATCTGTTGTGAACGCAGCGCAACATCCCTGAACTTTGGCAGGCTAAAATGTGGAAATGAAGGTGATGATTTCCTTGTTATGAATGTAGGTAAGAAAAGATGTTTTTTACGAGCTGTTTTCGACCTCTACTTGTACAATATGTATCATAAACTGGTTAATGTAGATTCTGAAAGTAGTATGTGCCAACAATTAAGCTGTTTGTAGTTTCTGTTTTTAGTGTAATTGAACTTGGTGCTTTTGATACAGAACCAATCATTGTTTAATCCACCCCATTGCCTTGGAAACATAAACCTAAACCCCCTCATATAACCCCGACCGCGTGTTTATTTACCTGATGCAGACGAGGGCGATCACCCTTGGCGACCAGACACACTCATCACTGCTGAAGTTCACCAGTAGAAATCAATGTGTGGAATTGGGGTGTTTTTCATTAAAAGTTCTGAGCAGTGTTTACACGAGGGACTCAGCATGACATATGAAGTAATGTAACTATTGAATTTCTTTTCTTTTTTTAGGCCACTCCATAAAATGTTAATGCGGTAGCTCCTCCACTCTCCAGTTGTGTTCAATATTCTTGGTTGAGAGGAGCAGGATTTATAGCTGACGGCTTGTGAGGCTCCTGCCAATCCTTTAATATTTCTCTAACAGCTGTGTAGTAATAAAATCCAGCAATTCCGATTCAGACAGGAAGTTAAACTCTAAAGCACTCATCTGTTGATGAGGTGCAGGCATGCACGCGTGAATAGTTGATCCTGAGAGAGTGTGTGTTTGTGTGTCTGGGTGCATGGGGAGAGAATGACTTTCACCTTCATGCCTCTTCGATCATCGACACTTGGTAAATGTCAGATTGTCTCTCCATTCCCAACATCTCTGTACACCTCTGTATTTCTCTTTTCGTTTCCTTGTGTCAACTGTTTGCATACATTCTTGCCACTCAAGACTTCTATGGAACAAAATCAAAAGAAATTGCAAATAAAATAAGTATTCATATTTTATGATTTATGATTGAAACTTTGTTTGCACTGCCTGATTTGTTCTTTGACTAAGGGCGGGCCTTAGGAAGCTGCCTGCTGATTGGCTACTGAGTTTTGGAGCGACAGCTCAATGGACTGGAAGTACTCACAGTCTGGAACTTATAATATACTTACAATTATTTTGTCGGATGTCAACGGGGAAAACTTGGGGAACAAGTTCCAGACGGACAGCGACTCAAAGCCTGTGACTACTTCCTGTCCAATGAGCTGTCACTCCAAAACTCAGAAGGGAGCGCAAACAAAATGCCGATCATTGCAGTGTGTATTTTCAAAATAAAATACAATACTTTTGAATGATTAAAACGATATTTTATTTGCATTTTGATGATGTTTCTCAATTCATAAAGTGTTGTTTTAAAATATTGACACCAATCTAATGCCATAGATTTCCATGTTTCTTCTCCACGTACATCCTCTCTCTTCTTTTCCATCTCTCACTCTTCCTCTCCTCTTTTTTTGTCAGACCTTATTCGTGTTAAACAGCAGCCTCTCTCACTTTCTGTTTACTTCTTCTTTTTTTTGGGGGGGGGGGTTATTCTCTTTTTTTGTCCGTCATATTGTCTTCAAAAAATCTCTCTGTCAGCCCCCCCCCCTCCTCCCAACCCCTCCCCCCCCACCAGTCCTCTCTGTCTGCTTGTTTCTGCCCCTTCAGCTCGCTCGGATCGATACATCACATGCTCTCAATGTGAGGCTTGAGAATGAGGCATCAGGAGACTGAAAAGGGAGAGAGAAAGAAATCAGCTCGAAAAAGAATGGTGGAGAAAAGGGAAGAAGAGGCAAATTGTAGTTGCAAGAAAAAAGAAAAAAAAAACAGCCCAGAAAGCAAGATAACAATAAAAATATCATTTGAGAGCTTAATTATTTCTGTCTTGGCACAAACGCATATTCAGTGAATCCCTGATACCTTTGAGGAACAAGCATACCCGCCACAATTTTTTGCTCTCCTTTGCCTTATTCTTTTTTTTTTCTTTACCTGTAACCTAGCAACAACCTCTGGAAACAGATGATGTAAGCTGCACCAAATCAGTGGCTTTCTAGGAGCAAAATAAGAAGAAGATTATAATGGGTTTTTTTTCCAAATCTTAACAATTGAGCCTTACATTAGCTAGTGTAACGAAAGCTTCTGTCCACGTGATCAATAAATCGTAGGCACCAGCATTCAAATATTTAAGAAGAAGTCAGTGTGTGCAGCACGTACATGACCATTGCGTTACTTAATATCACAGCTGTCAGTGTTATACGGTCGCTCTGAATTAGCATTAGAGTCTCAGACATCACAGCCGTTAGAAACAAGTGATTCACCTCTTTTATGAATGAGTTAGTCCTGAATAAAGCGCAGGACACGTCGTCATTAGGCTCCGTGATTGAATGCTGTTCCTTATAACACATATACATAATGTAAGGCTTGCTCATCTCCACGCTCTTGTTTACCCACGCGCTGTTGATCCCTTGTTGATGTGTTGTTATTTTTGGAACCGCGAATGCATTTCCAAATTACACTCAGAGCATTCCAGCACACGATGCCTCAAATATTACTACATTGAATACATTTGCAGAATCCACCGCGCATATTTAATTTATCCCATTTTTATGTGCATGCACTCTCCAGAGAAGGAATCAAAGCAGGCCAAAGGCAGCTCAACCAGAACACTACTTTTCAAAGCCCCAAATTAGTGCGGGAGAGAGCAGAAGTGAGTTTGCTGTTGTCTTATTAATAATTTGAATATGTAAAATGAGGTGATGGGCGGCATAATCCCAAAGCGTTATCACTTACTAATGTGTGAAGAAGCAGCCAGTGTTTTTAATGCATGCAGCTTCACCTCACATTTTTCTCTCTCTCCGGTGCCAGCACAGAATGCCGAAATGGTCGGACAGATTTGAGCCAAATTCAAACGTGTCGGTTCATACAGCCTGAGATGTGACCTGTTAGGCTGGTAAACTTTAGCGTGCCGCTCGTTTTCCAGCGGCTGGACTCAAACAGGCAGGATCATGACAGCCTCATCTGTCCTTGTCTCTAACTTTGAAATCCCCCCAAAAGCCTATTATTCACCTAATGCTGCTACAGGCAAGGTCACTGTGCAGTGAGTGAGATGGACAGGAGGGGAGGGAGGGAGGGAGGGAGGGAGGGAAATGTCCCTGTGGTCTTGTGACTCAACCTGAACACAAAGAAGGCTAGAAATATTGCTGCAGAAAAGAAACAAAAAAAAACCCAGAATGATGAATTTATGAGAATCATAGATTTTGCCATTTTCCAACATTAAATAAGAAGTTTGAAGTTCGAGACTTAATGATACAAGACAGGCAGAAGACTCATTTGTGACCCACACTTGTGTTCATTTCGTCAGACGAGAAGATGACGGGACTGCGCCAATGTACGACCAAATGAACATGCATTGTTGTTAACATGAAATAAAAACTTCGACAACATCTCTCTTTATTTTCCACAAAATGAGGACGCGGATATGCAGCTGTTGCGCCTTCAAAAGATCCCAAACAAGTTCATATGCAGCTGCTTTATTTCCAGGACGTGCTTTTGCTGCTGCCACCCTGTGGCCGCAACACGAAACTACAAGGGAGCGAGAATGCCGCAGATTTTGTGCCAGAGCCCTAGCTTTTGAATTGTTTTGGGTCAAAAATAAACGTCAAACTGTGTCTCTAAAATCAGCAAACCAGATACTTTTGTTAAAGTGTGTGTTTTTTTCCAGGTTATTCTGACATTTAATCCATATTTGACTGAAATGATAGTCAGACAAAATCTCAGAAAAGGCTCGAATGTTTTGACTAAAAACACTGAAACTAAAATAACGAGACTTTTAATCTACTTAATCTTCCACTCTCATCTTCTGCCACTTTATCCTCTACATGAGGGTTACGGACATAAGGCCAAAGATGGTGGAGTGTCATGTGAATGACTAAATATGACAAAGACTAATAAGGATATTTCAAACAAGGACTAAATTTAGGGGTGGGAAAAAAAAAAGGGTGACAGAATGAACACTTGCTGACACACTCGCACGAGTTTAGCTGCCATTCATCTGAAAATGGACTTCACAGTTGTTTGCAGAGTGAAGTCTCATCTGTGACCTGCCCACTCACTGACTCACCGACCGACTGCTCGTGCGCACACACACACGCACGCACGCTCATGTGTGGGGTTCAGTGACCGAGAGCAACAGCAGTGTGCGATAATAAGGGTAAACACACAAACACACCAATCTTACTGGGATTTCCACTGCCTTTCCACTGCTGTGATATTTTAGCTTGAGGACAACGACAACCACCCCCACACTCCACCCCCCGTGTCTTGTTTTCTGTCTCCCTCTCTGTCTCTCTCACACACACACACACACACGCATGCACTCTGTCCTTTTTTTTGCAGAATTAAATAGCCGTCTTTCATTCACGGCCGACGCTCACTCACAAGCTGTCAGACGCACTTCCAGTTCCTCGTAGATCATGCCAGACCGACACACATCGCATAAACAAGCTACTCAACACCTACTTACTCTTGGGCCTCTACATAAACATTTGTCACACACCAACACACACTTTGCTGCCATCCATTAACAATGAGAGGAGTGTGTGTGCGCGCCTCACGTTTGCACAGTCACAGAATACTGACAAGAAAGGAGACGCTGCGTTTTGTAGGTTAAATCATTCATTCATTGTGTTGAGATTCCTTATATTTGTAGGTTTTGTAATTGCACATAGCTTCTGTTTAATACATAAAAGATTAAGAGCGATTATATTAACATGGCAGACATGTATACAGTTGACCAGTTCAAGGAAAACCCTGAATACAGAACAACACTGGAATAGCGAAATCTGATTAAATTAGATTAAGATAGCGCAGGAGAGAAAAGGTGACTCTACTTGTTATTATTTATTTTATTTTATTTTATATTTACACTCCAGTCACATACCCTGCTACATACATGTACAGTATAACAGGATTTCTGATTTCTCTCCAAGTACCACAAGAGGAAGCCTGTGTACCGCTGGTGGTACACGCACCACAGTTTGAGAACCATGGCATTAGACTAAACATCGATGAAAATTAAAAAAAATTAAAAATATAAAATTCATAATAATAAATGTGCTATTAAAGCATTAAGTTATTGGAAATTATCTAAGAACTGGCGCTGATATCATGTTGTTGCTCATGTTGTGTTATGTATATAATAATAATAATAATAATAATAATACATCATATTTATATAACGCTTTTCTGGACACTCAAAAGCTTTACCATCTGTCTGCTCCTTTTTTCGTTCCAAAGTTCCAAACTATATATATCATCATGTTTTCATGAAAGGTAGTAACATGCTTCACAGTCATATCAACTCCCCACTTTACTCGGGATGTTTTCATGCGTCTTATTTTGTCTTTTTCCAGTCGATCAGTAGAACAGTTAGAAAAAGGGATTAAAAAAATCTGCCTCTCCATGCGTTCATCTATGATTGTTTGATGATATGCTGCACAGCTCGTCCATCTCCACGCGATGTGTAACTGTTTCCACACGTGCGCGTAGTGTAGTATGTCGGAGCCCGCGCACAACTCGTGGGAAGGAAAGACGATGTTGCTGCGAAATAAATTGTTCCTCTTCATTCCTGGTTTATAACACCGGTAGACTGGTCACATGACATCGGATGACCTTTTGTCACGACTTTGATTTCCAGGGTTCAATCAAAGCCCGGGTTTCTTCGCACTGTTTTTGCTGTTTACTTCTGAGGTGTGTGTGTGTGTTAGGAGGGGGTTGATGTAAGCTGGCGGAGTTCCCAATCAAACCGCACAGACTCCTCTGATTGGAAAAAGAAAGAAAAAAAGACTATTGCATTTATTTATTTCTTCACTGCAGCTTGATTTATGGTATAGAGTCCCTGTCTGCTCGTTACAAAAGAAGTCAATCAAGCTGAGGTTGTTTTTTTTTTTCCCCTTCTTTAAACTTCACTTTACACCCGGTAATGGTTGCTTGATTTTTAGCTTTTCCACCCCCTTATTTCATCACAGCCCACAAAAAAGACACTTTGACAAAGTCGACTTTGTAAAGTGTGACGAGGTAACGCTAATGATTCCGTATTTGGAATGTGTAATGACAACCTCCACTGTACTGTGTTTTTATCACTGAAGTATGTGCAATATGAACTTTATTTTCATTCTTTGCTATTTTAAAGGTCAAGGGTGAACTTTTTCTGACACATATCAGTTTTCATGTTCATTTTCGAAGTTGTGCATTTTAACAGACGGGCCGTATGAAGCAGGAAATTGTGTGAACACGAACGCCAGACGAAAACAATAGCATTATAGCGCCGTCACTGTTGGTGTATGATGACACAGTTGCTGTGTCTCAGCGTGGAGTGCTCATTCACGTGTCGCCTGCTTCCTGGATAATGGACAGAATCTTGTGCCGGCTCGTTGTGTTTACACTCTTCTGTTATGTCACTTTTTTTTTTTATGTCCGCTTTCTTTTGCCCAAACCTCAAGTGGATTCATCAGATAAAAAGCGAAAGTGATGAAAGGTGGAGTATCTTCTTCTTCTGCTGCTGCGGCACTTCCTTTTCTGAAAGCGGAGGTTGAACAGTGTTGTGGAATAGTTTTTATTTTTATTATTGCCAACAAAAATTCCACCGGGGCTTCTCTCGCTGCAGTCTTGACACGGATGAAGGACAAGGGTATGTGTGTGTGTGTGGGGGGGAGGTGGTTTGAGGAGGATGAAACTCCTCCTTATTATGAATGTAGCAGGAAACATAAACCGACACTAAAGAGGGTTGAAGGGAAACCACTCGCATGACAAGACACCAGCGAGTCAAAAAAAATAGAATAGAAATAGAAAACAATAGAAATGTTCCCCCTCCCTCCCTCGGTCCCTCCCTCGGTCCCTCTGTCTCGCCGGTCATCCCGTTCACTTTCTCTCCTCCGCTCTTAATTGACCACAAACAGCCAGTAGGCAGATGGGGATCAAATTACACTCACCTTTTACCTGCTCTCCTCTGCACAATTAGCGTCACGCTTACTTGTCATTTCAAATTGACACACTGCTGTTGTGCTGAGTAATTATTTACCTGCCTGGGGAACAGCGCTCTGGTTTAAACACTAAATAATGACACACACACACACACACCCAGAGAGAGGAGGAGGAGGAGGAGGAGGAGAGAGAGTAAAGCACCTGTGCCCCGTTTTATCTCAAACATGCTTAACGTGCCTTTTACCATCACAGGGTCATTGTCTATCTGCTTAGCAGTGGTCGTCTTATTAAAGGTGTCTTTGTGGTCGCTGTGTCTCTTTAAGAAGATGTAATTGACTCGTGCTGTGCAGCAACCCTTTGAAAGTTTCTGCGTGCTTCCACTGCTAAAACACCACTTTCCACATTTTGGGGGGTTTGAGCGGCAGGACCCGAACGTCTGATTCATCCATAGGTGTCGTCTTCTTCGCCTGCTTTTTGCCCCTTTTTTCCTCCGGTCACATGGTGGGAGGAAATGGCTGGGTCCCGTTCTTTCAGTCCACATTGACTTTCTCACACCTTCAGCCACAAAAACAAAGGCTCAACAAAAGAGGGTCGTACGGAGAGAGCGAGGGGGGGGCGCGAGGGAGGGGGACGACAAAAACAATGGCAGCCATTTTCTTCTGCAGGGGGAAAGAAAGGGATCAGTTTTCTTTGATCTTGTGTCTTTTCTTGTGATGAATCTGTGTCTGTGATGCCTTTTGTTTTTGTTTTTGTACTCTTTTTAAAGAAAGAAAGAAAACAATAAGCACAAGTGAACTCTTGCTGGTTTGTCCTTTTTGCTCTTGCTTCTTTTCTTTTTTTGACATTCTTCTTTTTCCGTTTTTGCCAGTAATCTTTTTTGAATTTTCTCTTTTCTCTTTTTCCCCCCTTTTTTTCTTAACCCTAGGTCCGCTCACAAAAAAACATGATGAATCTTCAATGAACAAGCCTCGAGACGAAGGTATTTTTGTTGCATGTTTTTCCTTTTTTCTTGTTTTGAAGTCTTTTTGGGGGTTGTGTACACACACACACACACAACAGAGTGAGAACACAGGCACGCACGCACTCACACAGACACACACGTCTCCTTAGATGTGACTGTTGGATATGACACTTACCAATGTGTTGCTGTAAGTATGTATGTGCTGACTGTTGCAATTCAAAAAAAAGAGAAAAGGAAGCGGCCTTTTAAATGCAAATCAATAGCGTTGTGTAACCTGGGATGATTCTAACACCTGGCTGACGGAACCCAGCTTCCCTTCATTAAAAAGCCATCTACACAGTGTTGTGTGTTTTCCCAATAAAAGACAGCCTTGGACATGATCATCATCATCACCACTGTGCCCTTGAAAACAGATTGTCCGAGGAAAACTATTGTCCCCAAAAACAAACGGTTGTTTTCAGCAACGGTGAGCACCCATTGAGACCGGCGTGCACAATGGGACGCATTGTTGTCGCGCCGCAGTCCACGTCTCCGGAACGATATTGGTATTGAGTCGGGCGCTAACCAAATGTTAGGATGGCCTTGTTCGAAGTCAATGGTGATAGCATCAACTCAAGTAAGACAAAAAAAAGAGAAAGAAATCGTGCAGGAAGCATCCAAGGACACTCGTGCCTCACTCTGGAATATAAAAGTCTAATCTGCTGCAAGAATAAAGACACACAACTCACACAGACGTGTGCTAATGTATCTCCCACCTGCAGCACGTGCACTGCAGAGATGATTTAATCTACGCTTTCATCTGTCCACCCCCCCCCACAAACCCGTCCTCGCTCTCGTTCTTTTGGACGTGTTTCTTGGAGGGGGGGGAAAGATGATATTTTGATTCATATTTCTCTTTCTGCTGTTTTGAGGGGCGAGTCTTTCTCTTGCTCCGTGATGCTCTTTCATTTGGGGGTCGGGAGGATGTTTGACACAAGAGGATTTTCTCCGTGATCAAACGGCGCGGTGCAGAGACACAGCCAGCCTTTTTCTTTCCTTCTTCTTCTTCTTCCCTGAGCCGAGCCACACTCGGCAAACTGTCGGAGCAGCCAAGACACCTTTTATTCCATCGTAAATCCATCTTTCATCTCTCATCGTGACGTATAATCGCCCTCATTTGATTAGGAGCGGCTAATTCCTTTACGCTAACTTGGTTACGAAAGTTCAACTTGATATTAATTTCTGACACGGGGGGGGGACGGGAGTCTCTGAATAAAACCAAAAGGATACTAAACTACTTTTAATACTGAGGGTGATTCTCGAGCATACGAGTGTAATGTCCTCACGTGGGAACACAGACGACTAATAAACACACGCAAGATAGAGCAATACCAATCTCTTTTGCATAAGGATATGAATAAAACTTGCTCTCAGAGGAAATCTCCTCCATTAAAGCCCCGTTAGAGGCTCCCATTAAAAGACAAAAAACATCAGTGATCAGAAATGACGTGACGCACCTACAGCCTGTTTTTAAAAGCCCTCTCCATCCTCCAGTCGTAGCATACTAGACACCCTTTATTATACTTACATTTATTTTGCCCTTACTTGTGTGTTTAAAATGGGCTCTAACAAGCGGGATTATGTGACAGCACATTCTGTTTGGATGTAGATTTAAAGTGGATGTAATGTGGACACTTAAATCCTCCCAACATAAACAGATTTTTCTCGGTTTGGTTAAAGAAAAGCGTGTATTTTGTTTGGGTAAAAAAAAATATGAAATATTACGGGGGATTCTTGCCTTTGATATGTAATTGTGCACAATAACTGTCCAACCTCTGAGAAATTGCTCATAAAACAAGGCCTTCGTATCCGCAGCGATGGCTAACTCAACAGAATGACACTTGAAAATGATTCAAAGCAGCTTTTGTCTATATTTGCTCATTTGTTTTGCAGCAAAAACGGTCGGCAAAACAAAAACGCCGCTGCTCCAGTGGCTGCATTGTGTGAAAAAAAACAAAAGAAAATACAGTCGTGCAACACAATGTGTTATAGTTTGCCAGCAAAGACTTTGAATTGTTGCACGAATAAAGGTTTCAGTGTAAGAAACAAGATTACAGTGACTGTTATCATCTTTCATTGACCTGGTATAAACCCTCGAAAATTGGCTTCTTCAACCCGGAGAACGAGACACGACACAGCCAGTTTTCTTTTTCCCTGATAACAGTTCTCACAGCGTTGTCCACCATTTTGTCCTCATTCTTTCAGCCGCGAATCAACTGCCTATTTCTAATTGGCAGGCTCTGTAATCCAGGCCGTACAACAAACATGTCCAAAAACTGAAAAAAAAAAAAAGAAAAAAAAGGAAAGATAGAAGGAAGAAGTGCGACATCCCAGTGAGATGGTTTTCATTCAGCAGCGACCGCTCGCTCTCTGCCGTGCATCAGGTGCGAGGGAGGACGGGGCTACAGCTGCTCAGTGACGACCTACAAAAAGACTCATGTTGTGTGTCTGTGTATGTTTGTGTGTGTGTGTGTGTGCAGAGGAGGTGATTGGGAACCTGAAAGAGATCGACTGTAATCATGAAAGAGTGTGTGTCGCTGCGTGTCGGCTCTGATCAGAGACAAAGCAGAGCCACCTGAGCTCCAAACCTACAACATCATTTCCATGTCACCTCTTTATGACACACACACACACACACATGCGTAGAAAAACATGCACCATTATGTTACTACTGTATAATATAAACAGGACTGCACCTTTTCATCTTAAAATCCCGGCCATTACGATAATAAACATTAGTCTATTGTATTTGTGTTGTGCTGTTTTGGGTCCAGACATGATGAATTGAAGTGATAACAATCACAAATCACATTTTTAAAGGTCCAGTGTGTAACATTTAGGAGGGCTGATAAGCAGGGGACTGGCCATCATAATGACCTGACAGGTAACAGAGCACACATCGGTCCTTTAATGCTCCTACGAATAGTTGAGGCCATTTTTTAGCCTCGGAGGAAGTCTTCCTTGTTGCTAATAAGCAGATGGCAGTCAATAAGGTAAATATTGGCTGATAAGTCCGTGCACCCCAAGGAAATATATTATCAGAACAAAATGGTTAAGAGTTCTTATCGGATGAAACAATTAAAAAATCACATATACCCTATATGGACAAAAGTATTTGGCAAACGTGGCTTCGCTGGGAAGTCTCAACAGAAGACACTCAAACTTCTGGGAGTGAAAGGACTGCATGGTACACTTGCGGTGGCTGTGGATCCGTGGTTAACCGTCACTTGGACACAAGTCGGGGGCTGATTTCAGAACTGCCACTTATGTTAAGAACTTAGGTGTTTGGGTTAAGTCTCTTATCTCCAATTAAGTCCAATCTTAATACTTCAGCATACCAAGAGATTTTGGACAATTCTGTGCTTTCAACAGTTTGACGACGGTCCTTTTCTATTCCAACACGATCGTAACCCCAGCGCACAGAGAAAGGGCTCTGAAGACATGGTTTGACGAGTTCGGTGTGGAAGAACTTGACGACCCCATCGAGCACCTTTGGGATGAACTGGAACAGCGATTGTGAGCCAGGCCTTCTCGTCCAACATCAGTGCCTGACCTCCTAAATGCTCCATGGAATGAATGGACACAAATTCCCACGGTTTGGAACGGTAAAGCCCTTGGTCCGGCTTGTGTTTTGACTGATACTAGTACCGTTACCTGGTGTGCCCTGTGCTCAATGGACGTGTCAGCGAGATGTGTTGCACGCCGTCGTACCTGTGCGCCAACAACGAACAACGGCATCGAACATGACAACAACACAACGGACGACAACGGAGCGGCTCATTCTTTCTGCTCGGTTTGTGGATTTTTGTCTCAACAAGACGTCAAGATTTGTATGAGAACACACTGCGGTCGGGGAAATGGTCATTTCATCAGCTGACCCGTACTGTACTATTACTCTGGTACCCCATGGGAAGTATACTGATAAATGGAACGGTTGGGGCTGGTTATTTTGTTCCCAATGGAAACACAAAGAAAGACGTACCGCACCGAAGTGTTCCACGCACCAATAGCTGCAAAAGAGGAACCAACTCCATGTTAAATGTGTGTACATGTATGTAAATATGTTACTATTACAGTCTCTGTATGTTTTCCATATAGTATATTTTTGATGCTGTACAGTACATGAAAGTAGTAGAATGTAGTTTTGTCCAGACTGCAGCTGCTTGAATACAACGCCTTGTGATTTTTATGTTTTAAACATTGTATCGCCACATAAATGCTGCTCGCTCGCTGTTTACTGTGAGTGTTGCCTTTAACATCGCGAGGATTATTTCTCCCCGTATCCCACACACACCTGATGGATGTCTTCATCGACCTCTCGAGGTAAAACACCGCCGCGTTTCTCTTCAAGCGCTGAGCTCGTAGATTATGTAATGATGTGATCAAAAGAAGCTTTGGCTTTTTCCAATAATGCAGTCAATTTTCCTCATGACTAGTGGTGATGAGAATATGAACCATCCAGCTGGGTGTTTAATTACAGTGGAATATTGGATATCATTAATCAAACGAAGTACAGACAGGTTCTAGAGTGGCGCTGTTACAGAATCACTCCTTTTCCCAATGCTGCTCTACAGTGCTTTAAGCTGTGTGCTAACACACGGACTGAAATAATGTACAGAATTTACAGATCTCATGCTGGTCAAGTGTTTCACTTCCATGCAGCTCCTACTGCCTAATCCCTTTCCCACAATGGTCCCAGCTCGACTCGCCACAGTTTAGGTTGATTTTCCACTACAAAAATACATGTAAAGCAGTTGTTTACAGTGTAAGTGACATTAGAATCAGTGAATTAAAACTATTTGTTACTATTTACCGGAGCACAGGCTTAATACACCAGACTCCTCTGTTAAATATTGAGATTTGAGTCATTTCCCTGGCGATTGTTAAGTAGTGTTCGGCCCGATCCTTGTGTCAGACGTCTCTTCCCGTGATGGCACTCTGACCAATCAGTGGCCGGCAGTCTGGCAACATCACGCATAGTATCACCTCAGCTTGCTTGGACTTAACCGTGCCGGGCCGGTGCGAGGCGAGTCGAGTTGAGCCAGTGGAAACACACCATTAGATTGAAACGTAATGTTTTCTAGGTATTAGTAAGATGGCGAATGCAGATGACAACAAGTATTGACATTCTCTGATAATAATGTGTGAAGCAACCAATAACGTAATAATTTAAATGTAATAAAACCAATAACGTAATAACGGCCAATAACGTAATCATTTAAATGTAATAAAACCGATAACGTAATAATGGCCAATAACGTAATCATTTAAATGTAATAAAACCAATAACGTAATAACGGCCAATAACGTAATCATTTAAATGTAATAAAACCAGTAACGTAATAAATTGCCAATAATGTCATAAAAGTGATACCTCAGTTATTACATTATTGGCTAAGTTATTACATTATCAAATGTATATCATTAATGCAAGGCCAATAACGTAATAACCCGCCAATAACGTAATAAGTTATTACGTTATTGGCTAAAAGTGATTACGTTATTGGCTCAGCAACTTTATTACATTATTGGCAATTTATTACGTTATTGGTTTTATTACATTTAAATGATTACGTTATTGGTTTTATTACATTTAAATGATTACGTTATTGGCTGTTATTACGTTATGGGTTGCTACAAGGTGTACTAATTGACATGATGTAAACACTGAATTTCAAAAACATACGTGTACAACAAACGCCGTTGATATTAACACAAATATTAATGATTGTGATAAACCATAATATTTATAATTTCCCTGGAAAACTAAGCAAACCTGAATTATTCTGGGATGTAGCCTTCTTTATTATTCTCTCGCCTTCAAGTCGCTTTTCCATCTTATGTCGCTGTCACCTGCTTTAGATGTTGGACTGATTACGTTACAGTGGGTTTTAATCAAAGCTCTGTTGCTGAAAATGACCTCATGCTGAAACGAGATCAATGAGAGTGGAGTTTCAGGCCAGAAGACTCTCGTCTACCTGAGGTGGTAATTGTATTTATTAGCTGTGGGATTGTTATGAAGAGCGACCCCTTTCATATGACACATAATTACATGAGCCGTTGCTAATATAAAAGTATTGATCGGCACAACTAGAAAAATACTAAAGCAAAATGAGATCTTGTTATTTTTCCCAGTTAAATTCTTCTCCTGTGAATTAGTCTAACCTAATGTATGTGAGCCGCTTTAATTGCAGCGTTTGTTATTGTGTTTTGTAAGGTGTGCCGTGTACACTATACTAATATGAGATTACTTACTTCTATTTAGAGTAAAATTATGCCATTTTCAGGAATGCACAGCTTCAAAAACAATGCACCGTGACTCAAGTTTACATTTTATATTTATTTTATATATATTTATTTATTTATGTAGTCCGTTGAATGCAAAAATCCTGAATGCAAAAGAATCAGAGAATAAAATAAAAAAAAAGGTTTGTATGACTGAAGGAGGTGGAAAGGTTTGCGTAACATATGAATCTCCAGGGCTGCAGGAAGGTAGATTGTGGCTTTGGTCTCCATTTTTCGTCCGTTTTTGTCTTCATCAGTGCATTGTTCTCTGTCTCTCTGTATTATGTCGTGTCTCTCCACTGTGGTCATAACTCTGCTAACAGGCCGCTTGGCCCGTGGTCAGTGCTGCATCTCTTCATATCGTCGTCTCTGCTGTGTGTTCTCAGAGATTCACGCTTGCTTGCTGAGTCGCAGCTCTTGCTCACAGTCCCTGCTACCGTTTCCCTGCAAGGAACGGACACTTAGCATCTTTCATCTTATTCATATAATTAGGAGCCACCAGGGAGACGCTCTCCAGTGTAATCTCACCATGTCCTGTAGGCGTTTCACCACGGACACAGTGTAATAATCAATGTAATGTACAAAACACACGCTAAGAGCCAAATCTCTAAATTGCCAAATACAAAAGGACAAAGAGAGCGTGAGCTTTCGGGCAGCTGAAAATGTGCAGCCTGGCTTTATATGGGTTAGGTGGGAGGAGGTCACAAATTTGACATCCTTATATGCTCAGTACAAATTACTTTTTAAGTGGATTTTGAATGGAATGAGGTGGCACAGTGACAGGATTTAGGAGTATATTGAAAAATGATGAAAGAATGGAAGGGGAAAAAAACTGTGAGAGGCAGAACTCTAAAGCTCATGATGTGGAATTGTGTTTTTTTTTGAATGACAGATGAGGATAACCAGGTGCACAAAAACACACACACACACACACACACACATTGTTTTAGACAGCAGTGTACACACAAAAAAAGCCCGAAACAGAACAGAACAGAACAGAATTTTCTCCCGTGAAGGATCAACAGTCCTGTCAAACCAACTTTATTTTTACATTACTACAACGATTCGTCTCCTTCCGTCTCTCCGTGTCTCTGCGGACCTGTCAGTTATTTACCGCCGAAGCTTTGCCTGCTTTGCCCATTACCTCGACGCTCGGCCCACATCGTGTCAAGGTTGTGTCAATATCATGCCGAAGACGCCGACTCCGTTGCACGCTGATGGATAATATTTTATTGAGCTCGAAAAACCCCCTTGACAAGACAAAGAAAGTGGAGACGAGGGAAAGGACAGGGATGGAAACAATCCGTGACAGAGAGGGACCGCGAGAGAGCAAGACAGAGACGGAGGGAGCTTTGGTGCTACATTGCTTATTAGTTAGGATTTTGGTTCGGTTCAACGTGGCTGGGTTTATTGTCGTATGAAGTGGTTCTAAGGGACTGAGGGACGAAGCAGTGGAGTCGGGCTCAGCTCCCCTTTCACTCCTGGACCTCGGTGAATACCACAGTGCCAGCTTTGAGCTGGCCAAGAGCTTGTGTTGGGTCTATTTAGTCTAAATCAATACACTTTAAAGTGCTCACTGAAACAAATGAAGTTTGGAATTGTCAAATTGCATTGCAGAGTAGGCCTCTCAGCAGGCACTGGGGAGATCACAAATACTGAGAGTGTTGTGGTTGTACTCCAGATCACTTGTTTCCCAAACCTAAACACATGTGTTTCCAGCTATCCAGCTGTTATTCCATAAATAAGAAACAAATTCGCTCTTAAATCATGTAAATGATCTTCTTTAGGTCCCCATACAAAAATGCTTCCGTGAGCTGTCATTCACAGAGACTGGGTGAATAATTTGGACATAAGAATAATAAACTGCACAGTAAGTAAGTTCTGCCACGAGGTGTCCGTCAAAATAGTTGTTTCCACATACAGTAAGTTGAGGGAACACGATGTCAATGAAATGTCAGTTCCACTATAGGAGCGTTTGCATTTGCAACTCTTGCTGAAATGTTGCACATTGCCAAACAAGAACAGTAATATTATGTACTTGTGCCTGATTTTGCATAACAACGAGCAAAGGTGCCGCACTGCTGATGCTGCCCTCCTCGGTGGCTACTGGAGTGTGTTCCCTTCTATTAATACCCACATCCCTTTATCCCATTATGTGATATTAATTGAGCCCCTCCTCGCTCTTCCTCTCGTCCTCCTCCTCCTCTCGCTGCCCGTCACACAAAACTCTCCCACTCCGACTACGGACACGTCTGTGCGACGCTTCTAGCTAAAAGCCACATAACTGGCTCTTTTGCCAACCCAAACCATGCATGTATTTATTTAGTTATTTGCATGCAAAGTGGAAAGGGAGTCCGGACCCTAAGTGGTCGCGGGAGACGTACCAAGGATGCATTTTAATGCCACGTGTGAACCGGTACTGAGCGTCTGAGGTTATGAACGAGAGCCCCAGTGTCACTTATACGTAATAATTTAACACCTTCACCACATGCTATTATATTTTTTATTACAGGCCATTAACAAAGTGAAAGTAGGGCTAAACAATAAATAGTTGTATTAATAATGAATCGATTTCTCTACTGCCTTTTCTTTCCTTTGCCCTCTCTCTTCTCCTGCTACAGATTAGTTAATAGTAATACAGGTCCTCATACTTGAGTGAGAATGATACTGTGCATGAGAATGTCCCAAGTTTTAAAAGGAAAGGATCGGAAAACAAACATTAACACTGCTAACGAGGATAACAGCTGGCACGAAAGAGAACAAAATAGGAAAAAAAAACATTGGCAGGTGCACCTGGGTCTTATATTTGCACTGATATCGATTGGAGCTGAAGCCAATAAAAACCCACGTGCACTGCAGATTAATTTGACTGCCAGTGACACACAAAAAAAAAAAAGCAGTCGGAATGGTTTCTATGCTGCGGGACAGGAAAAGTAGAATTGCAGTCTGATAAGTCGTAGCCCTCAAGCACAAACCAGAAGATCTCCATGGATGTAAAGATGTCTGCTGAACACACATTTTCACCCCCAGCACACACTGTGCGCCCTGCGGTGGACCGACGGCATGTTTCTGGCAGATCACAGCTCCGGCGGCAAACACGCGTGCAGTTGTGCTTGTTTTATGTTGAGCTATAAGTCGGTTTACGTTGCCACAGCGAAAGTCACTCCGACCGCATCCACTGCTGCCGTCTCCAGCTCTCTATCTCTATTTTGTGCGCTTGCACTTTGGATTGTGTTGTTGCTGTCGAAGTGGCATCCCAATTAAGGAGGTATTGTTATGTATGAGATGGAGAGCAGTGGGTAGTGGCAGCGCTGACAGCGTTACTTAATGGAAACACTGGTGTGTGTGAGTGGAGACAACGGCGGTGGCTCTCTATACCCAATTTACTGTCTCTCCGCTCCTCCTGCAGAAACTCACACTCTCATATTGAAGCGGAATGCATCACTCCCACGAGGTAACAAACAGCAAAACACACAAATCGCGTCCGTGTCGATGCGCTCTGCATTTTCCTGCTTTCAAGTGAAGAACAAGTGAGCAAAACACGAACACTTGATATAAAGTAGGCTGTGCTTTTGTATTTATCTGTATACATTTATTCAAATGTACACGCAGTCCCCCGTACTAGCATGTTAAAGTGGCCTCACATTTTAAAATAGACTCACACTGACATGGCACAACTGACCATGGACTGAATTATTCTATCAAATCAAGGGATCAGGGAAACTCTATTTCTCTTTTTGGAAAACAAAAGAGAAAGAGAAAATACCTGGCGAGAGAATACCTCGATCAGAGCTTCTAATTTCACCCTCCTGTGACTATCCGGCCGCCGCCAACAGGATTTAGCACGCGTACTTCTCATTACCGTAATTCCTAGACCGTTTGCGATATCTAGAAAATTCAAAAACTATGGACCGGCGATCTGTCCAGGGTGTGACCCGCGCTTCCCCAGCCTTCATGTGGAGGATAAAGTGGAAGAAGATGGATGGATTGATACCGGAAAGCAGAGCAATAGAGCTTTGTGCCCATATACGTGTCATTACGGTAGCCCTCAGGACTTCTGATTATGATGGTCATAAGAGGGTTAAGCAAGCAGCTAGGCTACACCGTGAAAGCAGTGCCGTATATCTAAGAAGACGCACCTCCGATCAGAGGTTCATTGCAAATGAACGATGCAAAACAACCACACAGACCAAAATGGATGCAACTCTGCAAGAAAGAGGTTCACAACAACCACAAAGAGACAGAAAAATGACTCTCAAATCATTTTATGACCCTGCGATTGAAACGGACACGAGAGAGTTTCGAGATGCAAAATCACAGACAAAAAGGCTGTAGCATCTCAGCAGCAGTGGAATAAATAAAGATGACTGAAAATCACAGGTCATCTCCTGTCACAATCACAATGATCTGATCACATTGCTACGTATTAAAATCGAAGGGCTGGTAATGTGTCCAGTTGAGTCGACAACTTTGCTGCCGTTCCTAATTTTACACATTTCCGCAGCAGCAAAGGCACCAACCGTGTCGTTTTGTCTAAAACATACATTATATTTACATTTTCTCTGAAGTCAAAGCAAGCTGCAAGTGCTCAAACGTGAAAGGGGGGAAAAGTAAATACAGCTTTCTTTCTCAAAGAATGGCACTGAGCATGAAGCCAGTCTCTGGATCCCTGCCTGTGTCAAAGAGGCCTCACAGCAACCAACTCTCATACTCATTGAGTCCCAATTAGATCCCAGACACCGTATAAAACCAGGGCTGGGATGGCAGCCCCACTAATGGCCACATTGTTATAGAAGAGGAGTGAGAGGAGGGTAGAGAGCCTGAAGAAGACAGAGAGGATTGGGGATAATGAGAGGTTGCAAGAGCACACACACGAGTGGGGAGCAGAGGATGATACATTTTCATGATACAGAAAATGTGCAAATAGAGGGGACACACGCGTGCGTTTATCTACACGCATGATCCAGAAAATGGACATTGATCATCGCCCGCTATAATCATTTTGCCAAGGCGTGCTGTACAGTGCACGGCACACTAGGCTCTCACACTTTCCTTCCTTTAACGCACGTCAAGAGTAACCAGAGTAACACTTTAATGTTTACCCTTTACAGGCCACTCATTGTTAAAAATGTCAACCCTGAGTGTAATTTTCTTATATTTCTTTAAGGTCCATATTTGATAAAAAAAATCAAAATAAAGTGAAAGGAACATTAATATAGAACATTATAGGACAGTGGCTGCAACTGGGCACTGACTTCATCCTCACTCTGTGTTTTGGTTGCTTTTGTGCTTTTAGATATCAAGAAATACAGAATTATTTGACGTGACAATTTCACCTTAGTGTGCTCATGTCATCACTGGATTAGATCGTGGAAAGTAATAATTCAACATACTTTAAACGTGTTTTAATATCCCTTTAACACAGAGCGTATCGCAGAGCGACGCGTTTGCGCAAGCGCACTTTGCATTACCGTAATTACACAATGGTTTGAGCGATCGGAAGAATTCCTGAAAGCTGAGAAGTCAAAGCCAACATGTGGTGATTACGGTAATTTTGATATTGAGACAAAAACTAAAACGCAAACCTTTTTTTTTTTAAATATGTTTTATACTGTTCAAATTTCAAATTCAAAAACGCAAAATCTGGTGTTCAAATTGTTAATACACTATTTTAACATGCAGTAAATTGTAAATAACTGTTAGATATTGAAAGGTATTCTGGAATAATGGGCAAAAACACTTCACAGGACATTTTCTGGCCCTTTTATGGTTAAAATAAGGAAAAACAAAGTCCAGACGGACATTTAGACGCTTGGGTTAAAGGGTTAAATTATCAGACAAGCAAATTATCATTAACTATTAAAAAAATACTGCAGATTTAGCGAGGATATAGTCTTGGTGGTATAGTTGATTGTATGTAAAATAGGAACATAATTACTGCAACGCGGATTCAAAACCCTGCAGGAGTAGGATTCAAGTGGGTTGCTATGACTGAACCGTTGTTGCACTGAAGCAAGTATTTCAGTTTAACACGTTTCCTTTTTTTCTCGGATGCTCTTTTATGTCTTAAAATAGTGCATTTCTTCAAGTGAAATGGTTTAAATGCCACTGTCGAGCTACTGTGCAGTACCAGGGTCATGTTTAAGCAGTAAAAAGTAAAGATGAAGTGTTTATTCTTGAAGAAATACGCACAGTATGTCCCTGTGAGTGGGTGATAAAAGACGCAAATAAATACCGACTTGATGAACGGCGTAATCACGTCGAGAGTATTTCATTCAGTCGGCCAAGCGTCCAGGTGAAGTTTGCGGGATAATACAGAGCAGAGGTGTCGGCGCAGCAGGCAGAGGTCAAGCTCGTCGAATAGGCCCGGGCCATAAAAGGGTGTCTGAGCTAGTTTAGTAATTTACAGCAGGCACTGTGGATGCAGCAGGAGCCTTCAACGTTTAATAGACTGAATGAAGTGTGAATGATGAATGGGACGGTGTTTTTTTTCTTTCTTTATTAGTGAAGTTGGAGGATAATCATTTCATTTGCTGCGTCGCTCAAAGGCACGGAGCAACTTTTAAGGTAGAGTGGAAGGATGTTACTCACTGCGAGAGCTGACATTTAATGCACCTTAAAAGTCAGCACGGTGGCCTCCACCACTCCACATTCATTTTCTCTGGTAACACAACCTGCGGATGTTTTATTTCCTCTCTCATGGAGACAGAATTTGGCATAAATTTGGCATCACAATTACGATCATGTTAGATATTTATGCTTTATGTATCTGACTGTTTGTTTTTTAACTTCGTCGTTCCCACTCCTGACACCTGACACCTGACACGCCATAGGAAATGACATTTTCTCACTGATCAAGCTCAAAGAAAAGGGAAATAAAGGGAGAGCAAGAGAGAGGAGCAGAGGCTACGTCCAAACAGGCTTGAGGCTGAAAGAAAGGGATGTGGAAAATGGAGGAGAATAAGTCCGTTATGAAGGGAAACGACAGACCCAGCAGTGGGGAAGCAAGCACAATGCCCGCGTTTGTGTCGTCTTTGTCACTGTGGCATTTTGGAACACAGAATGGCTTTGTGTATTTGTGTGTTTTCTTCCCCCCCGTCCCCCCAATTTGTGGAATTGATCTGTTCCCTAACAGTGAGCAAAACGAAAAGTCGGCCTAATCCAGTCATTATTTATCACGCGGATGGGAAATAAAGAGGGAGAGATATAATTTAACAGTAGAAGTGCTACAAAAGCGCACGACAGAGCGATAAGGGAAAGATAGAGGGAAAACAAATAGATACAGAGGGAGCTGCAAACTGAGTCAGGCAAGACCCTTGAATGTGCCGGGCCTGTAGCTGAGCTCAGAGAGAGGGTTCACAAATAGAGTCGCAGCACGACGCGGCCCCAGTGATAGATTCAGACGGAGGGAGAAAGTAGCAAGAGATGAAAATAAAGGAATCACAGAGAAAATGGAGATCAGACAACAAACAAGTGGAGCAGACGACAGAGAGAGGCCAGGGCGGCAGCTGCTGCGGGACGAGAGTGAAGAGCGAGCGATGAAGATTGTGAAATAGATTGAGAGCAACAGGAAGTCAGAGAAGAGGAGGAGAGGGCACTCGCTGGTGGCCAGTGTGAAGACGCGTATGCGTGTGTGTGTGTGTGTGTGTGTGTGTGTTTGAGTGAGTGGACGGAGATAAAAGAAAGTAAGACAGCCAGAGAAAATTAAAGAATGGCTGCTTGTGTTTTTTTTAAAAGATGTTATTGTGACAAATAAGAGCAAGCTGTTTTAAAACAGTTCAGTGCACTTATTCTTATTCCTGCTGCTTGCGCTTGTACTTTTTTTTTAAACCTCACCCACTCTTTATATCTGCTGCTGAAAATGGAGGCGTTGAACTCCACAGACAGAAAAGTAAAGGTTTCAGATGCTCAGCACTTTGAAACAACCGCAGCAATAAGGCTGCTCGCTCCCGTCTTAATGTGGGATCAATATTATCTGTAGCTTTGATACGAGAGGAGATGGATCCAATTTTGTATGAATTATATACTTTTGATGGTTTGTTTTCTGGGGGAGCGTGATGAGCTGTGAGGTGGAGGCTCATATCAGTGTCGGAATAGCAACACCACAGACTCTTTCAGACTCTCAGCTCGTTCCTGTTTTAAAGCGACGCTTTTCATGTCTGTGTGCCAATGCATTAGCACTAATGTGGTGTTAACGGCTTACTAGTTTAAAACGACTGCACTGGATTGATATCGGTATCGTTAGAGACCCAGGGTTGTGATAGCTGTATCGGTGCCTGATGAGGTCAGTGTTTAAAGAGTGTCGCTTGATTAAAGGCCCGATCACAGCACAGAGTTCTGCAAAAGCAGCAGCGCCGGAATCAATATCGGTCGAAAATGATCTTCAGGTTGCTCCGGGAAATCCATACGAAGCAGGTACACAGTCGGCCGTCGGCTTTGGGTCCACATGGCAAGCGTTTGAGCTCCTTGGCAATGTAAACAACAGTGTTGACGGAGACTGAAGTTATAAAAAATTTAAAAAAGGGTTGGACGGAAGCCCAGTGAGAAATGTGTTTTTTCAGTCCTTAGACACACGCGTGATTGTCAGTAACCAAGAGTCAAGTCAGCGTAGAGGTTTCTACAGGGCAGAAACTCACGGCGGAGCATTGTTCTGCTGTTGTGCATGAATCAATTCCACTTAATATGATTATCCAATAAACCAAGAGGCAAGCGCGCGCCATATGTCCATGCACAAAGTGGAAAACAAACGGCACATAAGACTTGTGCAATTTCAAACAGCGCGTCCGAGCAGGTGTTTTGCAGGGTTTTGATAGCATTGTAATAGACTTGTTTGATTCAAAAAAAGAAAAAAAGAAAAAAGCTCAACAATGTAATAAATCTTTTACAAGGCAATGTAATTGTTAATTTGTGTAATTATGCACAGTTTAATCAGGATGTTAAGAGGCTCACGGTACACTGGGACTGACGCTCCAGACTCCAGAGTCAGCTGCCAAACAGCCACCGCTGAATGGATGAAATTCACCGGCAAGAAAATGTCCCAAAGGGACGCTTCACGTTTGATTCCTTTGTTCTGGATCCTCTAAGAGCGCGCACATGTCAACACTGTCTCGGGGAAATTGATATGAGGCACGAGATTGAGGTTAAAGTAGGGCGTGATACAACGTCTCTGCATGCCAGACGTTGTAAAACGCCAAAGAAAGAGTATGTAAACGGGAATAATTTAAAGTTTGAGAGCGAAGATGTTAAATGTCGACATTCATCCGTGAGCGAGTTTTTGTGAATGAGGACAAAACACGGTCAATATTCTGTCACCAAATGTTCTTATATTCCAAATGAGGCTCTGCTTCAAAAACAAAACAGGTGTTGGTCAGTGTTTATGAGAGGTAGAGGTAGCAAATACAAGTGTACGCATACACACTCTTACACACACACACACACACACACAGAGAGAGAGACGTCCCAGATGCAATCAGGACGACCTTTGCCTTCATCCATTGTGCTCTAACGATTAAGCCTCTGCACTGCTCTCTGGCCTGTGGGCCAACTCTGCTGCTGTGCATCTCATCACATCTCATTCATCACTGCACATCTGTCTTAACCTCCGGCCCTCTGTCACATCAGCCTGCTATTGACCTCCTATTGACCCACACACACACACACACATACACACATTTGCAGCACACGGTTGGATTGTTGTACAGTTTGTTTTTCGCCCCAATCCAAACTCAAGGTTTCTAAAAACTCACAATAGTCCTCATCGCCGCTATCTCTACAGTCCTTCAGTCGATCGTGACTGAAATTGCAGGTCACAGGAACACAGAGATATCCACCAACGTGTGTCCTCCATGACACTCTGGTAATATTTTTCAACACTCTACAACCTTTTTGCTAATTGGAGCACGAGTACAGTGCACTGCTCCGGCCTGTGTGTATTTGCACAGAGATGACAGTTCATCGTTTGCCGGGAATTCATTTCCCTATTATTACTGCTTGGAACCTCATAGTAAAAGGTCAATATTTATTTCACACCTGCCTCTGCATGTATGCACACACACACACACACACACACAGATTCATCCACGCTAATGGAAATGAATATGTTGGAGAAATGCACTCATTTGGGCCTACAGTCATTGGGAGAGGTGAAACATTCTGTGTGCTATGTTATCTCCCCCTCGCCAACGTCATTTACGAGGTTTCTTGAATGCATCTTGAAGATGCTCCTCTAACTCAACACCCTTCGGACCCTGCAGAAGTGATTCAATTTCCCAAGGTCATTGAATGCATCTTGTAAGCTGCTGCATGTGCTAGAGTGGAAAACTGCCCTCTGACAAAAGTACTGGAGTAGAAATGTTTACATGAATTGGAATTTTCCTCGGAAAAGTGACCATATTTGCTTGAAATGCTCACTCGAATGCTTTTTAAATGCCGTGACTTCACGCAGCCTCCCACACCGCTGTCGTACATCCCAGCTATTACTGAGGAAAATAAACAAGAAGAAATATGAATGTAGACTCGATATCAAGTTATTTCAGTGCTGTTATCCTCTCAGTCACACCCTGAACTTCAGCTGCACCACTTATCGGTCTTTCCCCGTCCCTCTATGTGACCATAAAATCAACATCCGATGGTGATGTGCACAGCGCAGCGGACCACGTTCCATCCCCGCGACTAATCAGGCAGCTGATAAACACCCACGTCTCATCAGGAGACCACAGGGTGGCATCTCGGAGGGCAGCGTTGGGCAGGGTGTGCTAAACTGGAACACTCCACACAAGTTTAGGCCTAATCATCTCATTGTCTCTGTTCTGCTTGAAAGGATCAGCAGCCATGCTAAGCTCCTCGGGGGGAAACCAGTCTTCAGCTGCTCTCTGCCATCCTGCTTTGTCTTTCCCGTCGCTGTTGTTTGTGTTTGCTTTCTTTTCCGTGGCATTGTTTGAATGTCTGTTCACCTTTTTATTAAAAAGGAGAAGAAAAAAAAAGAGTCCTTTGTTAGTTATTATTCCTGTTGTGTCGGTTTAGGTGTTTTGTGTTGTTGTGATTTCTGAGTGTGTATCAGCCCGTCAAATAATTAAAAAAAACTAGTTCAGCCCAATTTCTGACCACCAACATTATGACGTTGGCTTGTCCCTGTGCTGTCCTCCTTTAGTTAGACATGTAGTAAACAGACAAATGAGTGCTGTGTCACAGTGAGTAATCACGTCTGTGTGGACGTGATTACCATCTGCCTATAATCTCAGGACATCTTGGGTTTGTGGAGGATTTGTACGTACGCTCTGTCCCATTTGCCAGACGAGCTCCGAGGTCCAGCACCACAAGTAAACACAGGACGTCATGCTGTCAGGCGGCACCTGCTTCTTTTTGTTCGTTTGTGTGTGGATACGTTTGATTATGACCCAGTGCAAAAACAGAGGACGCTGATTTCATACATACAGCGTATAGGACATTGTCAAACCGTGTGTGAGTGTGTACTTGTTACCACTTTTAGACCTTTTTCTGGCACAAATTACCTGGTTTTTTTCTAAATAAACCTTGTTTTTTTTCTTCATTTTAAATCGTTAATGCACTATTTTAACATGCAGTAAATTGTTAATAACTGCCACATATTGAAATACATTTTGTGGCCCTTTTATGGTTCAAAATAAGCACAAAAAAAGACGGACATTTTGATGCTCGTTGGAATTGCATGCTAAATTTTAGTTGTGACAGCGACATGACAAAGCCAAAGGCAGCAAACAGGAGAGAGAGAGTGTGTGTGTGTGTGTCTGTGTGTACATGTGTAGCCCCTTAGGGCCTCAGTCCTCCCTGTCACTGTGGAAATGATTCATGGACACAGAGTCTACAGGTCAACTGTGACAGTCTGCTTGGTGTGTGTGTGTGTGTCGTATATGGGCGTGGCTGGGTACATGAGGTGCATCTGCATTCTGTCTCCCATGATGCCACTGACTGTCTTCATCTACTGACGCAGAATACAGAGATGTGTGTGTGTGTGTGTGTGTGTGTGTGTGGGAAGTGCACGTGTGGTTATTGGTCGCTAATGAAATGAGATTCAGGTGGAGACGTGGGGAAGGGCATCACGGGGGCTTGAGATTCACGAGAGCAATATGTTGCCACAGCAACAGTCAACGAGACTTTGTCCATGTGAGAGTGGCCCGTGTTGGGACGATGAGAGAGGGAGAGAGAGAGAGAGAGAGAGAGAGAGAGAGGATGTGCGGAAAGAAGTTGAAGCAAAGCAGTTGCCATAGCGACTCTCCTTTGCAACTGCCTGTGAATTCCTCTCTCCCCAAGTGCAAGTGTGAGCACCTGACTGACGCACTGGTGTTGTCGTCATGTGTACGTATGACTGAGATCATGTGATAACCTTGTGGACTCATAGCTGTTAATTTATGCTGTCCATGAGTCATGTGTCGTACATCTCTCTTGCCTTCTAACACATCCTGCTATATTTATTCATTTAGTTATTTATTTATTTATTTGTGTGGCTTTTTTTTGCACTACTGCTCTCTTACATCCTCAGGCCTCCACACATGCACACACACGGGGAAGCCAACAGGGGCTGTCACTGTGCCACAGTTCTCCTGTGTTGCCATATGCTACCACAGACTCCTGGCAGGCAGGGGTGTCATTGCTCTTAGCCAGAAGAGCCTGGTTCAAAGGCCAACGAGAGCCCATCAGGGACCATCCTGCTCACACACAGCGCTGCAGGAGCAGACATATGCTCTAAAGTCTCATGACTGACATTAAGCGGAAGCGCTGAGAAATGATCTGCTTTTAAGAGGGAGCGATGCCAGGAGTGAAAGTAAAAACTAAACACCCTCAGCTCTCTGAAAATCATCCAAAACCGTCCATATGATTTTTGAGTGCCATCCCCAGATTGTTAACATTTAATGATTGCAGAAGCACACGTGTCATATGTGACGTGTGACTGATGACCCGAGACGAGTCCACTATCTCTAAAACACCCATCTGTTGTGATTTCTGTCACATTTACTGTCATTTTCTTATGTCGTGATTTAAGGTTGTTTTTTTTACAGTGCAGGTCATTTTTGCCAGTGCTGGAATGCAGTGACAGTCGCTGGTCTTTGAAACAGTTGAAGCTCATTTCATACCCAGCTGTTTATACATAAATTCTGCAAACAAACAACTAGAACAAGGAAACACGATAATTATGTAAAACTGAAATGCTACACAGTACAGGTACAAATGAAAATGGGCTATATCGTCGAGCAAATAACACACGAAGAACAGCTGTTATGTCTACAAACTTCTCAGCTCACAAAGCCCACACAGCGCTGCGGCAGAAAAGGCTCTTCCGTCAATCAAAAACTGGTGCCACCTTTCAGACCGTTCATCCAGTCATCGCGCAGAAGCCCAGCGTCCGCCCACTGCTCCGTTGACTCCAAGAGAAGCTGAGCTTCCCTGGAAGTGACGATTTTACCGCATTTGTCCAATCATCGCCGAGCTCACTGCAGTGAAAAAAACCCTATTCCGTGCCATCCCATAGAGAACAGTTGAAGCTGAGGTTCAAGTGGTTTTAATGCGGAGGCTGCTACGGGAATACGAACATCACGTAACGTGTGATAAGCAACTGATTCTGAATGAACTAGTGACACGTTCTAATCGCGTACTAGCGCACTTTTAGCATTGAAATTTGCATTGAATACAACACAGAACACATTTGACGACATTTAAGAGAAAGCTGATGAGCCTCAGTATATGATGGAATTCTTGATTGTTAATTTTTGTCACTTTGTTGCATATACTTTTATTTGTGAAGTTAACACTTGACGTTTAGCGCTGCAGAAGTCACGTGCGTCAGTTTCAAGCCGTCGGATTCATACGCCCTTTAAATCCGCAGAGATCCAACAATATAGCACACAACTTGACGGGCTGACCGTCACGGTGCTTTTCGTGAGTATGGAAACAGCTACAGCGGACATTGTTCCATGTCGACTTTCTGATCCACTTCCTACTCCTGAGAACACCTTAACATCGCAATAAATGAATGTAAAATAAAGATTTCAAAGCTCGTAAGTGTGTTGGATTCTGTCCCTGATATAACGTGATCGAGTCCGTTGTGAGTTCCCATTGCCCCGTCTTCTTTACTCACTTCAAGCTTGTTTTATAGCAGTGATTCACGTCTGGCTTCTCTTGGGATCTTTGGCGAACCGGTAAAATGATCTCTATTTGCTTGTCGCCGACTGTTTTGCCGTCTCGGGGTGCAACAGTTATTCATCATCTTCAACTTTTTATGAATTCAGCTGATGAGGAGGACGTTTTTTTACCGTCGATATGTGGATTTATGTTCCGCTGAGTGTTGCATGATGGGATTTCATGACACTCTATAGATAGTTTGTGTTCCACAAGAAGCGGCTCAAACCTAAACCTCACGTTGTGTCTTTTAATGGCAGAAATGACAGTTTTCTGTAAAACTTTTCCATTATCTTTCCCCCTTTTTTTTTTTCACCCCGAGGCTGGATCTGCTAACAATGTGTGCCAGTGCAAAAAAAAAAATGATAGCATCCAAGAAACTGTGTTTTTAAAAGTTTTCCCACAGGGGATTTCAGACCCAGAAATTGGTTGGTGTAGCTGTCCTCGCAGCTCAGGGCAAACTGCAATTTGCATTCAGAGGAGCTTCAAGTACCGAGGTGCAAAATAAAATGAGAAAATGATAGAAACTCATTGCAGAAGTGATATATTAAGAGCCAGTGGCCTTTCATTATCTGTCGACTGCGCACAGAATCATCTTCAGACATCAGCGTTACTCCGACAGGTTTTAATATGTGCCCACTTGTGTGTTTTTGGTTTTTTTTCCTCGTTAAATGTGCCTGTGGTGTCTAGTTGCTTTTGTTTGCTTTGCCGCCCCAGAGTGCCTTTTCCACATGCTGTTAAATCACCTCTCCTGCAGCAGAGAGCTCCCTTGGAGGTGCACCTTGACACCAACACTTGATGCCCTCACAGTTAAAAAAAAAACACACTGTGCACACTGTGCGGGCCTCGCGTTCTCACCACTCTGTTTAACTGCATCTCCTCTCGTTCGGTTTGTGTTTCAGTCGTGGTCAATCAAGCGTCAGCGTGAAATAAAGATTGTCAGACGCTGTGATATACACGTTAGCGCTAATACACAACGCTGCCCAGTGATTTTCTCCAGGCATTATTGCTTTAATCACAAGGAAACATTTGATTAGATTCTTGCAGGGGTGTCTCTTGTTATTGCTTGTTGCTTGAATCATTGCCCGAGATCTAAATTACCTCAAACTAATTTTTTAGAGCTGACATCCAGCCGCAAGGAACAGTACAGTTCTCAGACGCTGATACAATACTGGTTTTTTTTTTCCCTCCGGCCGAGCAATTTGTTGTTTGCTCGGTATATTACGGAATAACACAATGTGTGATCAAAGAGAATATGGGAGGCATAAACAGAGTTATTGACTTTTTTTCCTTTCTGCTCTCCGGTCCCTGCTTTCTAATCTTTTGTGTGTCTGTGTGTTTAGATATCCGTGACCGCAGGAAGAAGCCCGTCATGCTGTTTATCCATGGAGGCTCCTACATGGAAGGCACCGGGAACATGTTTGACGCCAGCGTCCTCGCTGCATACGGCAACGTGATCGTGGTGACCATGAACTACCGGCTCGGTGTGCTCGGTAAGTGTTAAAAAGGAGGATCTCTCTTTTACTTTGCCATCGAACCAGACACAGGAGTGTCGTTTCGGCACTCGGGCAAGTCACTTTCTCTTAGCAGACTCGTGTATTTTCGGGAATTGATTAAGTAAGTGATGGATGACATCAATGCAATTCATCAATCTAATGGCAACCAGTGCATGAGTTGATCATGAGAGCTCACTTTGGCATTGATTTCCCTTTGTTGAACATTTTCCAGTCTCAACACAACTTTGATTATCCTGGTTTCCCTCAAACACTCCACCGTCATCTGTGACTCTCCCACATTTCACACACAAATCAAGAAATCGTGAAACATCCATTGTTCAGTTAACCCTTAGATCACAGAGCATTTAGGCTGCCTTTTCCCATGACTATGTTAAAACCTATACTTGAATGTGCAGTATAGAGTGCCTTATATCCTTGTTTTCCAGCACAACCTATAGGCAACCTATATCTGGTGAATAAGATGGGTTTTTTTTCATTTTCACTAACTATATAAACTATATCAAGTTTTAAAAATTGGATTAAACTTAACAAAACAACAAAAAGAAAAGAAAAAAGGTCTACTCTGTGATTTTTCTACAGCCCCCCTTCCAGGATGTCCATGTAAGGAGTTGTGTATTATCCCAGCTGCAATTTACCCAGGGTGCACCTGTGGCACGGATCTGTAGAAAAGCCTTTATTTCTCATAACATTGTGGTCTTTTTTTGATTTCTAAAAAATGGTTGGAATCCACACACAAATGTCTCCCATAGACCTCAACTCAACTCAAATGTATCGAGCACATTTCAAAAAAAACAACTGATGTTGAGTGCTGTACAGAATGACGTCAAATAAGAAAATAAAATCAGTAAGAATAGAAAGCAATAAGAACATAAAGGAGGAGCATGTAAGGCTGTAAGGAAACAGATGCTAACATCAGGAAAGTAAGTGTCTTTCATGAGTCAGAGACTGAGCACAGGCTCCTGGAGCTGTTTCAAAAATAGGTTTTTTACTTTCATGTGTTTTTTTGTCTCGTTTTTAAAAGGACATCACTCTGTTGTTGTTTTTTGGTGCTCTTGCATGGCCTGTGCTTTGGTGACAGATTTTCATTTGCATATAATTACTTTAAGTGTTGGGTTTTCAATTCATCCTTATTGGGTTTGTCAGCATTTTTTGTTTTTGTTTTTTTGTTTTTTTTTGCTTCAAGTGGATCATGAAATGCAGTCTAAAATGTGACCATCATCAGAAATCCACGGAGCTACCAGTAAACCAGTGTGACTGCGTGTTTCTTTGCTTTTGTACATGTGTGCTCTCACCGAGCAATGGTTAGCTGTCAGACGGTTGTTTTAAGTCATTTAATTATGAATACAGTGACATGTCTAAGGAAAATATGACTTTCTGAACATGCCGTAGACTACAATTATTCCTGTGCAATGACAGAATTGCTGTCTTGAACAAGGAATTGGTTCCAATAGTCGACAAGGATTGTGCATTTTCTTTCTTCCTTATTTTACTATCAAGTTTAAAAACAACCACAGTCAAATGTGTGAAAAACAAATCGGTATAATAAAGAAATTGAAAAAAAAAAAGCAATAAAACATTATATCATAAATATAAAAGAAGGGGGGAAAAACAGACACAGGATTTTGATGAGCTAAAGCTGTAACAATAAGACTTAATGCACCTACATTCTCTTTTAATGTGGTTTAATGGACCCCATCTAATACTGTACACAAAGTTGTTCAGTTTATTCGCTGATCTTGTCATAATATAATTAACTTGTGACAGGACCTAATAGCCAGAAAATTGAATAAATAATAGACGGCATCTTAAGAAGCAAATCAGTCATATATGTTGACTGCGGTTTCAAAGTCTGGGTGTTTTTGTATAAAAGAGAATAATCTCGGAATCTACAGAAGTGGATTAGTCACCGGAGTTTAGTTGTTAAAAGCAATAAAGTGAGTCAAATGTTTGCAGATTTGGTAGCAACAAAGAAAATAGATAAGTAAAGTGTTACATTCTCTCTTCCGAGGCATGCTTGATTTATCTTATTCATTTCCGCTGATGAGTTTGTGTATTTTCATCTCCCTCACTTATTCTGCCATATTCTGCTGGCATCGCTTGCATTTTCCTTCCCGGAGAAAGCAAACTGCAGCAGGGTCATTTGTGTCCAAGCGGACAGCTGCCGCTAACCACCGTCCATCCGGCACTATTTGGCCCCGGACTGGGACGGAAATGTGAGCAATCTTTTTGCCCCACACATGACAAATGATGGACGTGTTCTTGACAGAATGGCAGAGGCAGCAAGAAATGCACATTAGTGTGTGTGTGTCTGTGTGTGTGTGTGTGTGTGTGTGTGGGGGGGGGGGGGGGGTGTTGTTAGGCGAGCATATGACGCTGCATGCAGATCAGTGTCTGCTGTGTGTGGATCCACTGCGAGGCCTCCTGCTGTGTTTTTACACACTTGTGCCTGTGATTTGGAAGGGAAGCACAGAAATTATTGACACTGGAGCGACATGTGGTCATTTTGAACTCGTGATTATGTGGCTGCCTGTATTTGTGTGCAAAGGACACCAGCAGAGCGAGCAGAGAGCAGATCACCTCGGAAATGCTGAACTATATATATATATATATATATATATATATATATATATATAACGACACGACGATGAAAAGCCTCCGAATTTGCGCTATTGTCTGTTGTTATTGCTTTGTCCTATCCTCTCATTACTTCGTGATTCTCCACTGCTGCTCTGAAGCAGACACACGTTCACTAAAACAGAGATGTGTACAGTGTGTGGATATGTTTATGCATGAACACAATGTAACGTGTGTTTTGTAAAAGTCTGACTTACATCACCTTTAACCCTTTAACACCTAAGCCTCACCTAAAACCCTTTTGACCATTTTAACCATAAAAGGGCCAGAAACATATCAGTTATTTACTATTTACTGCATGGTAAAATAGTGTATTAATTTAAAATGAAGGAAAAACAAAAAGCTTTTTTAAAAAAAACACTGCAGTCATACATGGACATCAGATTTTGCATGTTAAATTTGAAATTGTTACCAAATGTTATTTTATTTAAAATAACATTTGGTTGAGTTTTTGTCTCAATGTGCAAAAACAGGCCAAAAAATGGAAACTAGGCACAGACGTTTTTTCCAACTCTTTCCTCTCTGGTGACACAGACGCTGGTTCGCCGGCTTCCCACAACTGCGCGAGTGAAATTACCGTAAAAACCACATGTTGGCTTCTGACATGCAGCTTCTCCGCTTTCAGAAACCGTTGGATATTGGATTTTTCCCGATAGCCCAAACCATCACGTAATTACAATAATGCAAAGTGTGCCTGTGCAAGCGTGTCATCTGCGATACGCTCGGTGTTAAAGGGTTAAACTATCTCCAGTTCCCCACCTGCATGTTCTGTAGACTCAGCCCCCACTGCAAAAAACATCATTTTGAGGTCTTGACCCACTGAGCCTGATATAAAATACTCTAAAGTCTGCAAAATGTTGCATCTGCTGTTTTCTATTTAGCACAGTATGTAATAACCCTGATCATAGAAATTAGTTAGAGCCGCAGCCATACGCTCATCAGAATGTGTGGCAGGGAATCATGAAATAATCTGGCAACGACAGATTGCAAAAGAAAAGAGCAAATTCTCTGCTGCGTCTGAAGTTGCTCAGGCCAGCGCACGACTCTCACACTGATTTTATTAGAACAAAGTAATTAAAGATATTGTGAGTGTAGGACTTGGCAATAAATCAATAAGAAAATGTACTGGGATACAATATCCTTGAACTGAATAGCAACATAACAAATGCTCATTTTACAATATAATGGTGATGTTGTATGCAAACACACATTGAGATATAAGTAGAATTTGAAAGTTTTATTTTTGCACATTAAGAGCAGGTATTTGGCTTGGATTTACATGGCTGCAGAAAAGGGAATTAACATAAAGCACAGTGTCCATAATCATAGGAACACTGTAAGGAAGGAACATATTACTTGTCATAACATACAGTATTTCTTAAGTTCAGTTAGGTAGCCTTAGTTGAGGTTGGTAGAGTGATGTGTAATGATCCTCCTTTGGTTCTGCATGTGAGCCTGCAGTGAGTCTATTGAATGATTAAATAACCTTGTTACAGCCTGAATCCTGTAGGAAATGAATTTGGTTCCATTGTAGACGGAAGAAATGACAGGGTCCACAATTTTAATGACCACATTCTCAGTGTGATAGGGTCGTTTCACAGAGTATAGTGCTGTGCAGAGCTTGTGCGTACATCATATTCCTTCGTGAAATAAGTAAAATACAAGAACTGGTCCAACTCTCCACCTCCCACCCTTGTTGCTGGCATGCAAGACAACTACGTCAGCTGCCCTACTATTCCTTTACTCCACACTCCATCTCGACTCCCCCTTTTCTGCTCAGTGCCTTACTATTTCTGCTGCCTGTTTAGATCTCCTCTCCCCGTGGCAGTTTGGCCATAGATCCATCCACTCCAAACCCGTCAAAGCATCCCATTTGGTGCATTACAATCCCAGCAGCAGGGCAATAGCGTCTCTGTCGACTCTGTGGTACAAATAGCTACAAAAATCATAGCTTTAGTTACTTTATTGACATAATTCATTTGTAAGTTACATTAATTTACTATCTCTATGTTTATTTTTCATGCAGAAAACAATCATTTAGGAGTAAACGTGTTGTTGGGGTCACATTGAGTTGACAGAATATTTTTCTTTAGAATCTTTAGATTCATGGTTCACTTTATTATCATTCATCATATTAATACATGGATAACAACAATTGCCACTCAGGACCAGCATAATTAAATCTACAAAAATAGGCCTAAACCAATAAGGATAGATCATTTAGTAGCATTATAAAACCTAGTGAAAACCAAGCATCTGATAAAACATTTCTGGAGCAAATCAAATTAAACTAAATTGCAAAAAAACTAAAAAAACTTTAGTTAAAAGACTTTAATTCTGTCTCTATAATTTTTTTCTACACCTAAATTATTTATATAAAAATAATGCATTAACGAAATACTAAGTATATGAAACAAAATAAAAACTAAAAAGTGACCTTTTATCAAGTAGATGGGAACATATTTTCATATTTTAGTAAAAAAAAATTGCTTGTTGATTAAAATTAAGTCAAAAACCAATTGATGAATGGGTCTATTTCTACTTTAGATTCATGTTTAATAGGTTAAATTTGTGTCCAGGTGTTGATGTTTATAAGAGCTCCAGTGTGTAACTGATCTCACCAAAATACTGCTGGTGTCGCCACCCCCCAGACTTTTGGCTGTGTTCATGCATATGGCATGAATCTTGGAGAGATTGTCTATTTTTATTTGATCTTGTCATTTACCAGTTCACAAGTGTTACACTCACCGTTAAGCGCAAAAAAATGTGCCATTGAAACCCATTCAAAGTGCAATTTTGATCTTACTTCCATTAAAGCATAAAATATCCATTTTATTATAATCTGGTTGTCAATATGGGCTTTTGCCTTGGAATTGAGAATGTTTACTACTCTCCCCTAGATGGCAGTGTTTAAGGCAAACATTTATTTGCATGTAGTTTATTGAAAGAAATCTGGCATTTAAAGGGTTAGTATTTGACATTAATAATTAAGTAGATTTACAATTTAGAATATTTTTTTGTAGCTTGGTTTTAAAAAGCACATGTTTTGTCCTGAGTGATGTGAGTGTGAGTATTTGACACTGCACAAAAAAACGAAAACTGCTAAAAAAAAAACTAAAAAAACTTGGTAATCATTGGCATATCCCAGGCTGTAATAATTCAACACAAAAAAATACTTTACATGTAGTATATTGGAAGAAAATTTATATTTTCTGGGGAGTTGGTAAAAACATGGTGGCATCATGACAAAAATCTGGCATTTAAAGGGTTAAAATCTTTATAAATTAATTAGTATTTGATATCAATGATAAGGTCAGTGAAAAAAATGTATTTTCAATGAAAGTAGAATAATGTATATTTTTTTATAGCTTGCTTTTAAAAAGTCAATTTTGTCCTCAGCAGTGTGAGTGTGAGTATTTGACACTGCACAAAAAATAAAAAATCAGTGTTGGGGGGGTTTTTATTGAAAAGTTACACACTGCAGCTTTAAAACAAACAAACAAAGACATTAATTAACAGTGTACACAGACAGACAGAATTACAGTAATGTAGGTCAAGGATAGAGAAATCCACACTCTCAATCTTTTTCCTCCATCTGGCAGACTGAACGATCTGATCTTTTCTCCCTGTCTGTCTCCACTGACACGCTTACTTAATAGCCACCCCACCAGCACAGCCAGCACGACGCATAAGCTAAACACCGTGAAGTCATTCACATGGCGGGACACATCTGACTCCATCCATATGCTAATATGGAAATTCACTCTGTGCTCTCAGACAGACGCGCTCCTTCAGCAGCAGACGTGGCTGAAGTGGCTGCGGACGAGAGGACGGAGCAGCAGGCGTGTTCCGCCGCGGTCTCTGCGGGGAATTCTACAGAGTTAAATATGTAATGAAAAGCTTCACGGGGCCACTGAGCACTTGACCTTGCCTTTGATGTCGTCGCGACAGACACGCATTACAGTACATGCATCACCTCCACCCCAGCGAGCTTTTTATATCCCACTGCTGCCGAAAGCGTGAGACAGGGAAAGGAAGATCAAGAGGAGGGAGATTGAGGGGGATGAAAGTGAGACGATGTGTTCATTCAGACATTAACAGAGATGATGAGAGCAGAGAGGTGGAAGAGAGAGAGAGACACACACACACATACATACAAAGGCTTGGAGCTGTTTCCAGTGCTGCAACACTTGTGTGGACATACTGGCTGTGGCACAGGCCGCAGCCGCAGCCGTAGCCGCCGCACACATGAGATTGGCCGAGCGATTTTGAGAGATGAGAGCAGTGACAGTGGGGAAGAGATGAGAGGGAGTGCAGGGAGCAGGGGGGGGGAGGGAAGGAGGGTGATGCTAAAAATAACACTTGTAGAGCTGCTCTTGAGCAGGCGCTGGATCCGATATTCATTCAGAGCACAGTCGTGCATGCGCTGCATTATGTGGAGCCGTCTCTGCGTCGCATTGGAAGTGTGCGAATGCACTTTTTGACTCATGATCAGACCATAATCATAGCGTTGGATGCCGCCCTCTTGTCTTTCCCTGGGAGGGTGGGTGATGATGAAGACCTATAGCTGCTGCTGTGCAGTCAATTTAGGAGACAAGATGTTCTTCTAGCATAAATAAGAACGTGTGCACACGACAGGCAGACAGACAGAATTGGATGTCTTAAAAATGCTCTGCCTCACGGAGGCTTACTGAGTGTGTTGTAGACTGTGACTTTGAGATAGAGGACAGACTGGTCCACTACTTTCTGTGAGGGTATTAGCGCCTCTCTTTTTCTCTCCCTCACACACACACACACACACACACACACACATACCCACGGGCAGGTGAGATGCACACACATTAACACACTTACAGGCGTATTCAGACAGCTCTCGCACCGTCTCTCAGTCGCTCCGTGGATGTTTTTTTCCCCTCTGTTTGACCGTGGCTTTGATCTCTCACCTGATGCACCTCCTGCCCCCCCCCCCCCCCCCCCCCCCCCCCCTTCCTTTCCTTTACTAGCCTGCCTACCTCCTCTGTCTCTCGCAGGGAGCTGTCATTGTTTTCAAAGCAATACGACGTGACCCGTACAATACAACGACATAAAAGCGAAATAATATAACATCACTGTCTTGTTTTTTCCTGATGGGTCGACAGGGCATTCAAAGCACTGGCTTCAGTCTGAGGCACTTTCAGCCTGTATATTTTAAACTCCAGTGGGTTTTCCAAGTCTAAATGGACACCAACAGTCACCAGAAGTCATGTACTGTTTTGTTTCTGTTTTTTACAATAGTGTAAATGTGCTATTTGTTGTACTCAAGCTCTTTCAAGAGCATCTTCTGTCCTATAGCACTTACCTTAGCCCCTCTCCTGCACTTGGACCCACTTCTGGATTTCTTACCCAGACTTCTCCTGAATGCTTAAATGTACAGTAAATGTATTAGTTTTGTATTAGTATCACAACATGCCGAAAAAAAACACTACAAGATGCAGTTTCTCTGCCACTTTTTCCATGTTTCGCCTGATTCCAACTTCTGACGATCTCTGTCTTGTTGTGAAGACTCCAATCACACTGTGAGACATGTTCCATGTTCTATCTTTATTACAGTGTTTTAAGGGCTACAGACACAGGCTTTTTTTGTTTGTTTTTTTGGCTTAAATAAAGTCTAAAATGGGAATAATAATTAAAAATATGGCAATTTGAATGTGAAGTGGATTTGGTTCGACTCTGCAGATCAACGTCCATTTAATGCTTTTCTTTTTACGTTATCCTGCTTTTCTTGGAGAATTTCAGGCCAAAACTGCTCCCTCTCTTTGGTGGGCGTTTTTAAAAAAAAAAACAAAAAAGAAAAGACTTATGAGACAGATTATGCTGATGTATGTTTCACATGTCAAACAATCAGCTTTGTAAGTGAGGAACCATGAGCTGATAATAGCCAGGGATGGATCATCATTACGGAGGGATGACAGCCATTCGAGGCATCGCAAGGTGCTCGGAGACTCTAACTGGGATTTGGAGACTCACTCTCTCCCACAGGAACGGGGGGGGGGGGGGGGGGGGGGGGTTGTTCGGGGAACCAAAACACCAACGCATACATCTTAATATTTAGACTGACACTCAGAAAGACTGGCTGCTGAGGGAGTGGAAATACAAGCGCTGTTTGTGTCTCAGGAGCAGAACTTTCCATGATACAGTTCTGGCACGGCTCGGCTTGACTCAGCTTGACTCTACTACTCCATTTTTTGGCTTTTCCATTATGGATAGTATCTGGTGCTTTTTTTTGGTAACTGCTCCAAGCTACCGATAAAAGGGCTTTCTATTTTTGATTGATAAAATTCAATCGGTTAACTCTTGAGAAATGAGAATATATAATAGCCTCTAGGGGGAGAATCCACTGGTTGTAAAATGAACTCTGTTTAAATAGAAAAATCTATATGGAGAGTTGAATAACACTGCGATATTTATCGTTTCTGTAGAAAAGTGTTGCTGTATGTACATAAAACGTGCCCCAGCCTTCCTGGTTCCTCGACTTCACCGTTCCTGAATAATATCACTGCATTTTCTCAATAATCCTGAGAGAACGAGTGTGAAGAAGACGCTGTCACCTGTTAGGTATGTGTCGCAGGGAGAGGAGCGACAGAAGGGAGGGTTTCAGTTGGGTAAATTGAGTGTTTTGTCATATCTCTCCATCAAAAACGTGCCACAGTTGTGTGACTTCATTACATCCTGCTTTACCGAGGCTGTTGTCAGACTCTTTGCCTCTGTCTGCTGTGGATCCTGCAATAATACTTCCATATAAAAAAAAACGTACACTGTAAAAATACCAAAATTCAAAACCAATCCAGTGACGATGTCATTTTAGAAATTCCTCCTTAGAAATTGAGATTGAATTATAACCGCAGTAAAAACTCAAAATTCTAAAATCATCTCTGAGGTAATCAACTGAGAGGGCGACATAGCCTGCCAACAAGATGACAACCAGGGACACTTTTCGATTGCTTGCCATGCTTCAAATAAAGTTGCCATTCATGAATCAGGGTTAGTCTCTTAATCTCTTGAAAATGTGTGGTTTACTTATTAAAAACAAATTAATATTAGGTGTTACAGAAAAAGCAATTAAATAGTCCGAAATGTTCTAATTTGCAGAAATCTGCTCCCATAATGATTTATATTAAGTGTTTGATAAAGTATGTGTTGAACTCTTGTCAAAAGCTTCATATTCAGCATTAATTGTTCATATAAAGGCTGATTTTCTTCTACTCGACCTGTGCTCCTCTGTGCCAGTCTGTGGCGCTGTTGCCTCTGGTTCTCCAAAGTCCAGATCGTCCTGAAGCTCCGGTTCCCTCCCTTGGATGAGGCTTTGGGCTGCGGCACAGCCGAGCATCTTCACACGTTAACCTCTCCTTTCTGCTGGATCTCTTTCACGCTCTCACTCTTCTATACCTTCAACTTGCCATGACTGTTACCCATCAAGCCTGACTAATAGCACCTGGGGCCAGGAGAGAGTGTGTGTCCACACTCCATTACTCATGTCAGATGTTCACCTCGTTTCCTATCTCAGGCGCACACACACACACACACACACACACACGCGCGTGCACACACAGTGGCACAACGAATGGTAATGCGCATAATTTACATTTTCCGGCGCGTGAGGTCAAGGACAGGACTGCTGGATGTCAACCCACGTGGTTGGTTAGGGCAGGAGTGATTGACAGGAGGAAAATCATCATAATGGTACCCAGGACAATAGGACACCTGACATCACAGCACACACACACACACACACACACACATCAAGACTCAAGAAATGACAAAATGACATGAGTGCAGAGGGAGAGGAGGGAGGAAAAATAAAGTTCACCTCAGTTCACATTTCTCAGCAAACACAGGCTGGCCATATTAACTTGATGGCTGAGGAACAGATGATGTGAACAGTGTGAGAGCCAGGCTACACCTGCTCTTCTCTTCTCTGCTGCTCCAGCCCCTCTCTCATCGACAGAGCCAGACCCAGAACAGCAGTAGTTCCTGCCTCTCCCCTTCCCCAAACACTAACCACACACACACACACACACACACACACACACACACACACACACACACACACACCTTTTCCCCCAACTCTTTCCTCCACACAGACGCCAAAATATGTAGTCATTAGCCCCAAGCACACATGCAGTGAAATAGCGGTGTCACATTTATGCAGTGCAGTTTGAGTTGACTGCCTGAAATAGCTCACAGGCTTTGCTACACCACTGATTTAGAAAAAAAACAAAACACATACAGTATATTAGATGCACAAGGAAAAGCAAGAGTGGGTCGGAGAGCGAAGGTACACAGCAGACCTTTCCCCACACTTTTATTACCCTCGGGTCCAGTAGACCTGAACGCCACATGCACGACATGAGATTGAGGCACTCAATAAAAAAAAAATTTCTCCTCAGAAAACAACTACGTCGTTGATTCTGGGGTTGAAAAAAGAGAGAGAAATGTACAGCTTCTTTTGAACGCGACAAAAACAAGACCTAAAAACCCACGCAGGGTTTATCCTGGCTGAGATCTTCGGAGCTTAATATAACGTGAAACTCTTCTTCAAGCCTTCACACCTGTTCTCACACCTGTTCTGTTAACTGAAATCTTTAATGTGAACTTAATGTGAGGTGTTGGAAGTGTGTTTGGACGTGCGTGTGCACATATTCCCCAGGTCAATATAGTAAAGAATTTATGCATAGGTGTGATGGAATGGGCTATGAATATTTAATATTTATATTTCTACCTGTGCTACTGCTTTGATCAAGGATGGAGCAGTGAAGGCGTCTCATTAGTTAGGTGCTGGAGCTAATTAACTAATTAATCAGCATAACCCAGAAAACCAACGTTTGCCCAATCAGAGCTAAATGAGGTGTGTGCAAGAGCCTAAAAGGAGAGTATCTTTCTTCTTGCCACCTGGTCTGCCATGCGTTAAAAGCATGGACTGATGATAATAAACGTGTATTTGTTCCTCAGACAATTCTGCCTCTGTGAATGACGTGTGTTGTCACACACACACACACAGAGAGACACAGACATGCTGTTAGCAGTTCATGTTTTCATATGGAAAGCCCTGTAATCTGTTGAAGTATTGAATGAGGCAGATGGCACCTCTAAAGTGGTGCCACAACAAGCTCAAGCTGCTGTGTCAAATGTGCCGTCCGTGTGAGGCCGTTTCCTGAACACACAAATAAAAAGGGCCTCAGAAACGCTTGCAGTGGCGCCGGTGGAGTTTCCATGAGACGGGAACAGCAATGCACATGTCGCTTCAAGCTTTAATTGTATTTAAGTGGATCTTTTGTGGGGTAATGTGGTCGAATACAGCTCACGCTGAATGCGTCCGCACTCGGAGGAAAAGTAGGGAAATCGGGGAATGAGTGTTTTCGTGCAAACGATTGCATTCATGGCCCAGTGCAACATTTAATGTCCTCTGCATACTGTAGCTTTTGTCAGTGTATGAACATGCGACAGTCTGCCCATAACAACACACTCTTGAATTAGTAATGACCACACTTATGAAGCCACTTTGCCCTTGGTGGGTTTATATACAATGCATGAGTGTGTGATTGGGTGCACAGTGTTTGGTCTTGTGCGGCAAAGTAAAGAAGGTACTACGACTGCTTACTATTGACCATATGTCCTCTGTACGGGCTCCTGCGCTCCTGCGCACCATGACACAAACTGACCTGGATGACGAACCCGTCAGTGTGTGAATGTGCGAGTTTGAGAAGCACTCATAGCGTAAAGTGGTTGTAAATGAGAGGTTGTAAAGATGGTTGTTAAGGTAGAATTGAGCAATAAAACAACAGCAATTCTCCCAATGTGGTTTTCTTCAATAGCAATATAACGAGCATCAACGTATAAGCGTATAATGTTTATGCATTGTGTTTGAAAAGAAGAACAGCACATAATTGATGACAGTGTTTTTTTCGCTTTGTGAAAAGTGTTGTCGACCCATAAAAAAAAAAATTTAAACTAAAATTAACTAGATTCGTCAACTAAAAATCTACCTCGGTTTAAACATTGGTTTTCATAAAATCCTTTTTTTCCAGCTTCAAATTTGAGACTCTACATGACAAAGTGTGGTTGTAAGTAAGAGGGATACTTGTGAAAGATAAGGAATCAAACGTTTCATCTGTTATCATATCAGTCAACAAAATTAGAAGCTTTTTTAATCAAATTTATTCAGTATATTATAAGCTTTGGTGGCCTTATTTTGTGTCAGTCTTCCAGCATCTTTTTTATTTCTAAATGTTGCTCCTGTCGCCCACACTAGTCTCATTTCACCATATTAGTACTACCACAAACATGAAAGTTCATGTCATTTGCATTAACATTAGGTGTTTTTATGGTGCTTTTCCACGATACAGTTCTAGCACAACTCGGCACAGCTTGACGACTGTATATTTTACATAGTGACTCAGTACTCTGGAAACAGCTGCTTTGTGTGTTTGTGTCCCACATAAAACAATGTCACGGCACGTTGAGGCGGTACTATAATAACACAGTGGAATAATAACAATAAAAATAATAATAGTGGAAAAGTGGCATTAGTGTAGATAGAAATGACCTCTGATACAGAGTGAAAACATTTGTCCGCATGCAGGTGATGTTCTTTTTAAAATGCCGTTTTGTAAAGGAAGACATAGAAGTATCTGTGCAGCCAAAGAAACTGTAAAAACAACTGCAATTTGGGAATGTCCCTTTTATTATTTTAAATTGAAATGCACTGGTACAGTGCCAGAATAAATAGACTTGACTGACATAGCAACAGTTACTATGGGGGGTTGTGGCTCGTTGAATAGTCAGACAGAAACCAAGGCTTTCCAGTGCTTATTGGTTGTGGGTCTGAGAGTCTGGACTGAGCGAGTGCTTGGTGCTGTACATGTGGTGAATTTGATGCACCCTAATAATTAGGGCATATACTGAAAGGCATTAAAACATTCCAGCCCTGGTGGAGTGAAAACATGTGCTTGCCACTACTTCCTTGCATTTGTCGTAATTTGTCGCCCGTCCACTGGGACTCAACAGACTGTGATGTATTCTGGCTCGCAGCTATGTGGCCATCCATATACATCGCTGTCTGAAGCATTAGTGCCACCGCACCCTGGGGTCTGACTCACAAGTAGACTGTGTGATATATGATCTGCTGACTCCCACGCTGCACCAGATTTCCTCTCTGTGGGAATTTCCCCCACCCGACAAAAAAAAAAAAAAGGGGGCTAGTCTGTCAAATATTTAGAGTAGCACACAAATGTTTGGGCAGGAGATTAATTTGCACAATTTGTTTTATGTCATGTGTGTCATGAAGAGCAACATGAGACGTCTTTTTTACCTTGTCAACACTGATGTGCCTGCAGACGGTCGGTTGGTTCTTTTGTGCCCGACCTCTGAAGGGGCTTCTGTTGTCTGGAGAATGCTGGAGAATTAAAATGCATTCATCTATGGTTGAGGGTATACACAGGCCCCAAACTAATAATCCTCTTATTCCTCCTCACATCATCTCCTCAAAGCTTTAGCTGTCTTTGTCTGACCTCCTTCAACACCTTGCATGTCTCCTTGCCTCCTAATTACAAAAAAAACAAAACAAAAAAACAAATGTGCTTATTAACAGGGGACCATAAATGGAAAAAAAAGAAGTCTATAGGAAAGCCAGGCAAAACAACATCGAGTTCTTCTGATGAAGGAAATTGGGGCGAATAAAAAATGATGCACACAGAAAACAGAATATTATCAATCTGCCGATGTTCCCCTACACATGTACACAGGAGACTTGCTCCTGGTGTGAGTAGTGGGGAAAAAACAAATTGAAAATGCCGCCCAAAATGACAACTTAGCTGTGTTCTTACCTCCCGTCCTGAAAATGAGCTTAGTAAATGAAGTGCAGAATACTGTGGGAATAAGATCGGGGTCATGTGTTCCTTTATTTCTTTTTAAACCTCCCTCTTGGCCACACACACATACAATGACATAAACTGTTCAGCCATTATTGTGTACATTTTGCTTCCATACACTCGCAGTATGCTCAATTATGCATTAGCTATATCATGGATAATGCATGACATGAATGCAGCTGATGTGAAATAACTCCCCTAAAGCTCCTATAACTCCATTATTACGTATACACTGTGTGTGTGTGTGTGTGTGTGTGTGTGTGTGTGTGTGTGTGTGTGTGTGTGTGTGTGTGTGTGTGTGTGTGCGTGCATGTATGTATGCACATTCTCCTTCATGCTGCAACATCTTCAGCATCTTAGCTGCCAAACCATAGCAGGTGATTGTTGCAACTTTTTGCTCTGCGTCTCCTATGGAAGATCTAACACTATGATTACATTCACACACTTTCAGATTATTGCCATGTCACGGATTTCCTGTTAAATGTAATGCTTGTGTGTGTGTGTGTGTGTAATGATAGAGGAAGTCAGTGCCTAGCTTTTCTCTCTTTTGCTGTGATGGACTTTTTCAACAGGGTCTCTCTCCATCCTTGATGTTGCATAACTCCACCCTCACTCAGTCTCATACATTGTGCACCATCTACTAGTTTTCTTATTGAAACATACCTAAGTGTGCATTTTTCTTGTGACTTAAGTATATTAAGGCTTTCAGCATTTTTTAAAGGGTGCACAATGTGCATCATTTAATGTACCTTCCTGCAGTGTCTCTTCAACCTTCCCTTTCCTCCTCCCATGGCATTGCTTCGTCTCCTTCTTTATCTGAAAGTAAGGAGATCGGTTCAGACCATCCCTCTCTACCTCTTCATTCGTTCACCCCTCTGTTTTTTCTCTGTGGCATATCCTCACCCAGGTAGGTCTTTTGTTAAAATCCTGTCTTTCTTATTCGTCTTCATCCGAAGACGTCATCTTTCACCCCCACCACCCCGTGCGTCCGGAGTATTGTGGGTCAGGCCAGTTCAGAGCATCAGGGTGAACAGTCAGCTTTCATTATGACAGCCCGTCCAAGCGAATACACCTTCGTCTCCTCTCCTGCTCCTCCTTCTCTGACCTTTATCAACGCTCACTCCTTCCACCTTCACCCGCTCACTGTGATCAAACTCCTGCCCTCTTCAGCATCTTCTTTCCTCTCCCGTCTCATTCTCCTGTCCAGCTGTTGTCATCGTTGCTTCCTCCCCTGTAACCTCACGTTGGCCCGTCATCCATCACCGGCTCTTCCTGTCCGCTCTCATTGCCATGCATTATGTCTGAAGCCCTAATAGCTGTCCCTCCGTCTCCATCTCCATCAGTTCATCTGTCTCTTCTTCTTTCCTCATGCGCCGCACCACACATGCCACCATCACCCTTCCTCTGTCCCTCGTCCTTCTGTTATTATCAATTTTGCTCCTGCTTTTGTACTTTTTTCTAATGAAAAGATCAGTTCCTTCTGAACCTGAGGATCGTTCATCTTCATTTTCTCGCGTTACAAGCAGCAGGTCTGCTCATTAATCTTTAGCGCTCCTTCTGTCTTTCTCTCGCTTATCCATCATCACTCTGTCTCTGTATCTAAACTCCTCTAAACTTCAAAACATTCAAAAGTCTTCCACAGATAAGGCATTCCCAGCTGAAATGTATGCATATACATAGTATATGTATACAGATATATAATCAATTTACCTGCACAACCTTGTTTGCAGGCACTCCGCACAAATGCTTTCTCAAAGTGGTGAGCATTTAGCTTTTAATGTAACAATAACACTGTAAAACATTGGCTTCTGTCAGTAACCGCCCACATATAATAGCATTTGAGACACAGTAAAGGACACAGTGTTCATAGCATTTAATTAAAAATAATAATAATAATGCTGACACACTCACATTGGTTAATAACGTCTTAGTTATGAGTCGGATTTCTTATATCCTCTATGTTCCTTGGCGCAAAAACCACAGGTGGCTGCTGGGAAATAAAACCATTATTGATGTACATGTTGTGACCATCAATTTAAAGGTAATGACAGTTGTTGCTTCTTTCCTTTCAGGCAACACTTTCTGTTGAATTGGAAGCTAAAGGCTGGGTCTGGGCTCTTAGCTTAGCTTAGCTTAGCTTAGCTTAGCATACCACAAGGCTGTGTACTAGTTTTTGGCCAGGACCCATGGCATTCTTAAATGGAAGATATACAATTATTGATCTTAATAAGTGTTAAAGTGTTGATATTATCAATATCACTATCGGCAGATATTGGCTTTAAAACACATTACGGGATATTGGTAAACACACCTCTGGTGCCCCCTACAATTGTTAGCTTTTTATGTTTATTCATTTTTTACTTTTCTTCCTTTTCCTCGAAAGAGGTTCACCAAATGTTTGTGTTAGAATGAGTAGAGTTTTCAATTTTCCCTCATTACCTTGAATTAAATGAGCCTCAGTCAGGACAGTGTGTCTTCTTCATTGGTTTGTATAAGTGGTTAGTGAGGACAGTGCTAAGCTTTCCCTAGTCATCTCCCATTAGCAGCCATTTATCCCCCGCTTTCCTTTCTCATTACTGTGACTGACAGAGGTGGAGGAGGGCCAAGCACACAGAGGACAACAGACCATAGTGCACGGTGTTCTTGTTTATGCATCACACACACTTTTACAGAACACACACACACACAAGGCACTGTTGTATTTTATTTGGCCATATCACCCAGCCCTGTATCGAAGTACAGTACATACACGCATTTCCTTTCCCTTTTATACCTACTCTCTCAAACATTGCATTTATTTTAGGAATTCCAACGACTGGTTTTGCCGAGCCGGTGGCAAAATAGCCAATTAATGACAATTTCAGGCTCCCGGCTTATTAAGTAACCTAAATACGATGTGAGTGTGACGCTCCATTAGTCTCCTGACTTTCTTGGAAGCTCCTATAAGCAGAAAGATGCTTGTATGCGCGCACACTGACGCATGCTCCAGATCATTCAGCACCTGTGAACCCTCGAGTGTGAGTCCACGGGCGGCAGAATGAATCCTTTGTTTCAAGTGCTTCTCGCTCGTGTCTCTGGTCTCTGTGTTTGTGTCGTCCTTTGACTCATTCTGAAATGGAAATCTAGAGCCGACTCATTCAGTGTCAGCGTTTGCAGTCACCTCAGGAAAGCTTTGATTCTCGAACCTCATGGTGAACGTGTTGAGGGGGTTTAGAGGGAGAAGAAACAGATATTTTTGCTCACACACCTCACCTACAATGCGGCGATAAAACTGAATTGTTTGAGTGGTGATTAAAAAGATTTTTGTGGGCACGGCTTATGTACACATGAGGTGGAGGGAGACAACGAGACACAGGTGAAGCTAATTAGGGCGGGGCAGGCAATCAAGACTGGAGGGAAAACGCACAGGGGCAGGAAGTGAAGTCAAGTTTCACAATAAAACAGGAAACATGACAGAAAGAAACAAAATACAGAGTGGAGCGATAAAACAATTCAGGGTAGAGTAAAAATGCAGGTGGACAAGAACAGTGGACTGTGTTATCAGGATGATTGCAAAGGGAAAGAGGCTTATTGAGGGCCGGCAATAAGAGTGGGAGAGTTGGAGAGCGTGTGAGTGTGTGTGTATATATATATATATATATATATATATATATATATATATATATATATATATATATGAAGTATCCTAGCTGATGAGAATGGAAAGGACAGATTGGGCAAGCGAAAGGGACACCAATCAACACCTCCTCAGGTGGTTGCCTCAGGTGTCCCAGCAGAACGATCGATCAGCGGGGTAGAGAAATGGAAAATGGGTAGAAGGTCAGAAAAATAATCATTCCAGACACTGGCAAGGAATACAAAGGAGTGTCATATAGCAATCTTTGGCCGGAATCACTGTGCGCCAGATGATGAAATCACTGGTGGGAAGGGGCACTATGCAACCCCTCATCTGCAGCTCGGACACTCAGATGAAGATGAAGTAGGCTTGTAATAGCCCTCACTATATTGTCTATTATTTTTCACCATCTATAGATCTCTGGTTCTCCTCTTCAGCATTGGCATATGCAGAAAGGCAAAGTTATTCTATGACACACACGGTACGTTTACATGCACAGTTTAATGGAGCTAAGGCCTTGTATACATGCAAAGGTGAAAAGCAATTTATTGGCCGAGGATGTCTGACTCCGACTTTATCTCTCTGTCAGGTAGTGCGTATTGAATTGACTTTTCCGTTTTCCTTTTCTGGCAAAAGTACTGCAGTTTATACGTCGTCTCCTTCTACTCCCATGCACAAAACGCCAAGTCCTACTCCAGTCTGACTAAGCGTTTACATGTAGGTGGAATCAAGACTACTATGAATCGCATTATCCAGGTATGTTAGTCCGACTAAGACTAGCTCAATTTTAATCGGAACGCCAAGTCCTACTCCAGTCCGACTAAGTGTATACATGCAGAAGTAATCAGACTTTTAATTGAATTATCCAGGTATGTTAGTCCGACTAAGACTAGCTAAATTTTAGTCGGAACGCCAAGTCCTGCTCCAGTCCGACTAAGTGTATACTTGCAGGAGTAATCAAGACTATGAATCACATTATCCAGGTATGTTAGTCCGACTAAGACTAGCTCAATTTAGTTGTGTTTACATGACATTAAGAAAGCCGACTTATTGGCTTAGTCTGACTACAATCAGACCTTTAAAATGCATGTAAACGCACTGTGAACAGTTTGATAAAGTTGCTCCACAAATAAACTGACATCGAGGGAGGACTGTGTTTGCGGGCATTTAGTTTCACAACACAAATCTGAGAGTTCCAGAGAGAAAACAGTGTCTTATTAATTCACAATTAATTTAACAATGGCGTTAAAATGTAAATAATGTGGTGTTTTGTTGCTGCAGATGAGGACCATTGTAGCTATTTAAAGTATGTGCGTGTGGTGTTTGCACTTCCCTGAACAATTTGTGGAAAAATATACAGTATTTGTGATTGTGTGAGTCCTCGCTGGAACTGGTGTCATATTTACCACTGACCGGAGTAAGTAGTTAACGTGGTCGGGGGGGTTGTTTATCAGCTTGGTGGTTGTCGTGTCATTTCAGTCGGTCTGTGTTATTATCCTGCAAACTGGTCCTCTCCTCTCTTTGTTGTGTTATCAATAAACCCCAAATGAAACATCTGTGCTGCAGTGTATAGTGTGCGGCACAATTCATGAGGTGCAGCAAAACATTTATTACGTGTGCATTCATTACTTAAACTAAGGATTTATAGGCGCGATGGGAAGCGGGGGCAAAGATTTGTTAAGTTCTCAGTGAGTGCGCGGTCTGTTTAGTGCTGTTGGTGATGCATAAATACAGTTTAAGGCTATAGAATCCAAATGCCTCAAGCAGCTCAGGATTTGATTGTGCCTGTTTCATTCAAAGGACAGAGACATGTCTCCAAGTGCTCCATAATGAGAGTTCAGTCGTCCATGCCAAGAGAGGGTGCAATAAGGAGGAAAGATTGACCCAGTTATGTGTACCTGCTGATTACCTTGTCTCGGACTCACTGAGAAGCACTCAATCTACGTCGACCAATCATTTCCCCCCTGAAACTGCATCTGCCCCACACACACACACATCCTGTGTATGTTCCTTCCTCTGGCTCCTGGTTCTCCCCGTGACCTCTAATCAGATGTGAACTAAACCAGCAATGGCTGAGACACGCTCATGTTCTCCTGACCCTACTGTGAAGGAACTCAGTGTTCTCTGTCCCCTCTTCAATCCTCCACTCTCGCTCAGTCTTTCTCCATTTCCCTCCTTCCTCGCATCCCCTCCATCTCCCTCATCAAGGTTGAATTATGAATGACTTTTATTTCCTACTGTGGAGCCTCTGCAAAAACCCTGCATCCCTCCTGCCTCAGTCGTGCACCGGGGTGAAGACAGCAGTCAAGGAAAGCGAAGGTTACTTCGTTGTTGTGTTTCCTCATTTAGTAAATACAGATACGAATAGAATAGAGTGAGTCACTGGGAGATCTGTATGGAAAAAGAGAAATGGCCAAAAGAGGTTGGTGAGCCGCGTGTTGATTTGCAGAAGACGCAGCTTCCTGTGTGTCATTTCTCACTTTCATTATTGTTACATGATTTAACAGCAGCCTCACACTTTGCTTTTGGTGATAATGAACCAGTTCTCCTTGTTCTTGTTTTAACATGTTTTCACAGCTGTGACTTATTGCTTTTAGATGAGGCAATATGGACAATACAGTTTTTAAAATGATGATAGATTGTAAGCTGCATAACTTCATAACCTCTGTTGAAATGTTATTACGCCACTTCAAATGTAACAGGCATTTGTTTATCTTCACAAGACAGAAGTTCTTTTTTTGTTGTTTGTTTTTTTTGAGTACGGAGCCCCATACATGACATCGGGGAAACAGACTAGCATTTGTGGCCAGGAAATAGGTGTAACTGTGGGTTTATCATTCCCATCAGCAACGTGGACATTGGGTAAGCAAATGGAGCGCACCCTCGCTTCGTGACACTAAAGTCAAGTTAGAAAGATTTCTATTTCGTGCTTCGGTTTTAGGACAAAGTTTGAACTTTGCCCCTCGCAGATGACCCCCCCTCCCTCACTGTTTAAACGGAGGGTCAGAGGACAGGGGGTTCATTTGCCAATCTCTAGACCATGTGTGTGCATGTGTAAATGTTAATGATATAAGAAATGGATGGATGGCTAAATGAATCCTGTGTAAAATGTCAACTCTGTGTGTGTGGTTTTCAATTTTCATTACTGCCTCTCTCTCTCTCTCTCTCTCTCTCGGTCGCTTGCCGTCTGTCTCTCATGCTTATACTTTGCAATTATAACCTCCATTAATTATGAATCAGGCCCTGGATGAACGGGGCGAAAGCTGCTGCCTCTGTTGATGCAGCCAGGCGAACTCCTGAGCTGTTGACGACGCCTACGGAAGCGCTGCGTTTTAATTTGCCATTTATTCATTCAGGTCGTTCAAATTTGGGAGGTTGTGGAGGGAGGAGGGCGCTGGAGGGGTCATGTGTTGCCATAATTGTTTCACATTATTAGCGACGATATTAATATTGCTGAGAGAGAGAGAGAGAGGGAGGGGGGTTTGTTTGCCTCTCAGCCCCTGTTACTGCCTCTTTTCTCAACATATAAGGTGATGATTTAATAAAAAAACAACTTTCAACTCTCACAGTTTGCTGGTTCAGTGGCATATTACATGTATTACATTCACTTTCTCTCCCTCCTTCTCTTTTTTATGACATTTTAGGTGACTGCGTCGTAATCAAGGCGCCGAGCGTCGACGGGTCGGGACGGGAAACGCCCTGCGCTGTCGGTCAAAAATTCCATCGCAATTCATGGCGAACGCGCGATACATCACCCCACGACACCGCAGCGGCACTGCATGACTTTGACAAATAGCGAGAGAGAGAGAGAGTCTTTTATAGACGTTTATTACCGAGAGGTTTATTTCTACGACGAAAATACCAGCAAGGGACACATTTTTTAAAAGTTTGTCTTGGCAGAACTGAAAGGTGGAAATGGTCTAGAAGGAATTAGACGTTAATGTTTCCGAGAGTCGACAACAGAATGAGTCTTTTCAGGTCTAATTGTTTTCCTAATGAAGTTCCAATTCTGTGTTAAAAAGTATTTTATTCCAAAAAAGCTGATTTGTAAAATGAGGTGCCAACCAAACTCTTGACAGTGTCTTCCTGACAGAAGCCCGTTTTGTTTAGTTCTGTCATCCTAACAATTCTGTCTCTTCCTCTAAACTTTTCTCACAGGGGCCAGATTTAATAATGTTAAACTACGTAAAACAAGTGCGCCGCATTTTAACAAGTGTATTTCGTGCATAACAATTGCTACTCTGTTGTGAAGAAAGGAATTGACAGATGTGAAGTAGTTACAGCCTATAAGCAAACAAAGCTTTATTTACAGTTTACATATTACACGGTGGAATGCTGGAGCTACAATGTGAACACTCTTTTATACTCGAACCCTCGCGTCCCTCAATCGTGTGTGTGTGTGTGTGTGTGTGTTGTTTGGAATGTCTCCTTCCTGGCTACCAAAGCTTCTGATAAACACCATGTTGGGAGAAGGGTCACTCCGACCTTGGCTTTCTTCCCTTGATACTTCCAAAACATTAGCGCCATCCAAAAGTCTTGGACAGCAACTGGGTTTCTCTTCAGCTTGTTAGCATAGTTCGTATAGTTTATAGTTAGAACACTCGTTAGTTCGAATCCAAACACATCAGAGCCACATTTGAATGTCATCTCCAAACGTGCTGCTTCCCTCCCTATATACAGTCATTCTTTGGACTTTAAACTCTGTTTCATATGCACCATGCATTAGCATGGTTTACATTCAATTCATAAGCAACAGCAACTTATCCCTGTTTTCACTTTTAAAAAAATACTGGAATTTCCGTCAGTCTTCAAAGTGGCGTCCCTCCTGCCAAGAGAGGATTTGTAATTTGGACTTATTTATTCATTCCGTTTGATTGTGCTGGCAGGCCTTGAACAACAAAACATTTAAAAAATGGAATACGACGGAGGGCCACATAAATCCAGTCCAAGTGCAACGATTGGCCCACAGGCCAGACCTTGGACGCGGCTGCTGAACGATCTCTCATTAACCGCAGTGTTCTCCTTATTTCACTGTGTTTCTTCCGCCTGTCTTCTCCCTCCTGAGGCAGCCGTGCTCTTACGTGTTGTCATTTATAAATTACACCTACAAATCCTTTACTCTCTCCGCCGGTCTGCAGTGACAGATCGCATGCGACGAATGAGGAGACAGGTCTACAAGAGCAATTAGCACATTTAGGGGCTCTGTGATGTCGCATGTCACCCTCGGTTGTCTAGTTAGAGCTTTGGAGAAAGAGGTCGTTCATGTCTCGGAGAGATAAACACATGCGCGTGGGTGTTTGTTTACGCTGGTGCGTAAGTAATCACGCTTGCGTTCCACCTCATACTCGAACAACAACAGACAGATATCACTCTGCAGAGAACAATGACACTGTGTGTCACGGCAGTCTCTCGAGCAGTGGTCAGGATGCACGGGTGGTCTTTTTACGTCCAGGTCTTTATTTGATTGGTCGTGTTTGAGCAGGAGAGCTTTGCCCTTTTTTCGCTGTCAAAGTTACCGCATTACAAACCTTTTTCTGTCGGTGTTTTGAATTCAAAGCCGTGCCGTCTATAGTGTAAGACCAGGAATACGTCAACATGCCACTTTTCACATGCTTTGGTGACGTTATCACTTGGTATTTACTTCAAACTGTGCCACGCGCTTCTCATCTGGACGTTACGAAACTCGATTTGTATGTTGGTAGATGCTTAAAACAACCTAAAGCTGAAGGTAATCGCCGGTAACTAAATATATAAAGTAACAGTGTGGTTTATTATTTGATTAATCATTTTAAAACGTGTCGTGAGTTGCAGCCCCACACATGGACTTTAAGGTTTAGATTAAATTTCTTCCCTCTGTCCTAAAGTGCAGTAATTTAAAATCACATTTCCTCTGACGTGGAGCAACCATAACTAGGGCTGCAACTAACGACTATTTTCATAATCAGTTCATCTGTTGGATTATTGTCTTGTCTGATGGAGTAATCGTGTGGGCCATAATATGATTGGAAAATGTTTCCCAAACCTGGAAATGATGATGTTGCTTTGTCCACAAACGAAAATTATTCAGTTTTTCTTATATGGAGCTAAAAATCCAGAAGATATTCTTATTTCAAATTCACCTGAAAACCTAATTCATCAATTAGTTGATGATTTAGTAATTGATTAATCATTGCAACCATTAATGGACAGTGTGACAACAGTCAGGCACATAAAGACACTTCATTTGTTGAACATGTGGTCTGTTCTGCTGGGTTATAACTCAGACCTGGATACAACAGCAATTAGCAAGTCTAATGGCAAATCGACTGCCTCTGCATCCTTTTGTCGGCTCAGCATCCTCTGTCTTCTTCTCTCGGCCCGCACTGTTCGACATCACACGAGCCTCAGCGAGTTAAGCTGCCCGTACAGTGAGGTACAGCAACCTCTGCCTCCATGTCGGGCAACAACCTCAGGAAGTGTTTCATCCCAACGTGTCGCAGGATTACCAACACACATCTGCCGGTGCGCGAGATTAACGGATACTCCCATCCAACACAGATGGCTGCGCTATCATTAGCATCTTAATCATCACAGTTATCTGCCACTGATAGCCATCGTAGTGTAGGGCAGTTTCAACAACCAAGCTATGAATAGCTATCTGATCTGCCCTCCTACATATTCACACTGCGCGTAGCTGTTCCTCGGCCAGAAATCATTTTGCAGCCATGAAATAATAGAACGTGTGTCATCTATCACACCTTGGCATCAGTGTGTTGTGTTGTTTGTAAGCGGAGCTGTGAATGTATTTGGAAGAAGCGGCGCGCATGCAGCAAAAGGTTATCCTCGCACACACACACACACACACACAGTGTAATCCTCTGAATCATGCCAGTCAAGTCATCTTATCAGTGCTAACATACCATCCACACAACACCTAATCCTGCGTATGTGCTAATGGAAATGTGGATGCTCACTGCATTGGTGCAAACTCCCCAAAGAAAACAAAAATATTAAGATGGCTTAATGCTTTCATCTTCCTCCCCCTCTCACTCTGTCTCTCTCTCTCTCACACACACACACACACACACACACACACCACCTCCAGTTCCAATTGAAGAAGGATATTATTTAATGGAATCATGCCTTCTTTTTGTCTTATCGGCCTTTCTACAGACGGCCTGTTTGCCCTGCCAGCAAAACAGTGAGAGCATAAATCCTTTTGTTCAGACGGGTAACCAGCACCAGCAGGTTTTTTTTTCTTTTTCTTACCGCCGCCATGAGGAAAAAAAAAAATGAAGTATACCACACTCAAACTTCCACAAAATAATCTCAGTGTTGTCTCACCTCCATTTGCCCCGCCTTCACGGCAAACAACACGTCAGCAGCTGCAGGGTTTTCTACTTTCTGTGTTGACGGCCAAGATCCAAAACAATAAAGGCTGGAGCAAGGGAGTGTGTCTGTCATTATCAGCTCAGCGAGATGGAGAGAGGGAGAGAGGTGTGCAGATTGTCCATGTCGCCGCTGTGTCTTACAGCTTTAACGAGAAAACGGGGGGAAAAAAAAATATGCATACATGCGGTATCGTCGTCTTTCCCATGAACACCATCTTTGCCACCAGCACCAGTCCTAACATGGATGCTGTCATTAAAAACGTGATTAAATTCCTCGGGGGCGACTATTACAAACCTTAATCCTCCTCCCTACTCTCATTGTCGGAAAACACCACTTTAATATCACACACACACACACACCCACACTCTCGTATTCCTATCTATTTTAACAGTTGCATTGACTCTAGCCTACCCAAGGCCTTATTATTAACCTTATGCATAACCAGTTAATGTCTAACCTAAACGTAACACTTTGCATTTCAAGTCAAAGCCACAATGTGGTTATTACTCTGATTCCACTCGCACTGTTTTCAGACATGATGATACTTTAAATATGTTGTATGCTGCTCAAATATCACACACAAATCTGGTGTTCATGTGCAACTACAGTGTGGTGCAGTACATTGTAAATAGATGCCAGATATTGAAAGTTATCCTGGAAAAATGGGCAAAAACGGGACATTTTCTGGCCCTTTTATGTTTAAAGTAAGGGGGGAAAAAAATAAATAAATCCAGACGGACATTTTGAGGCTTCTGTGTTAAAGGCCCTAAACTCCACCAGTTCCTCAGAAATGAAGTTCTGCCTCGTTAGGACCAGGTTTTGGTCTCTATGAGGACTGCTGGTCCTGACAAGGTCAGTGTTTGTGCCAGAAAAGGTCCTAAATAGGTGGGAAATACAGGAATACACACACTTCCACCATAAATCATATAATTTCGACACAGTAAACTCTCTCTCGTGTGTTAGTGTGTTAGTGTGTTTGTGGCTGAGACATTCATATTGCCCCCCCCCTCCCTCCAACTCCCTTGATGATGGTAAATGTATTAGCCCTGCCAGTGGTCAGGATAAAGAGCCATGTGTGAATAAATGTTCTATAATTACTTGCTGCAATTAAATCACCACCCAATCCACTGCCATTTAAGGGTTGAATAAACACACAAGAGCCCAAGGTTTGACGTGTCTTCCACGGGCTCTTTATTCAGGTTGATGATGATGATGATTGGTGAGTGCTCTTTAGAACAGCGCCGGGGTTATTTCTGTTGTAACGACTCCGCTCTCTCCGCGAGATCAAAGATGCAATGACACGGGGATTGTTGTCTTTTTCCTCCTTCTTGGTTCTCTTCACTTTTCTCTCATCTCGCCCCTCAGTCTTGTTGCAAACCAAATCAATCCCATATTCTATCTTTAATGCGGCCTATCATCATTTTCTCATTTTAATCAGAGAGTGATTGGATTCTGGGGGTAAATGAGGGATTCTGAGAGGTAATTAGCGGACTAATAACTCCGGGTTCTGACACGCCGAAATAAGAGACAGATGAAGGGACTTGGAATCGCTCATCGGCGTGGATGAGAGGAAGACGAGGGAGGAGGAGGAGATGCTGCATAGATTCGTCTGCAGCAAACCCAATATTATTCAGTGGAAGTGGGAGGAAGTAAAAGTGTGAGTGGATTTATTTGTGGAATCTGAGGCACGATCGTTCTGATGGGGAGCAAACGTTCATATTACTAAACTTACACAACCACACTCAAAACCTGTTTCTATAACAGGGTGAATATTGCTTCACCGTAATAATAATAATAATAATAATAATAATAGTATACGCGCTATATATTCCAGGCAAAGATGTGCCGTGTTGTGAACAAACAAAGTGGAACATCAATATTTCATTTCATTTCATAATGTAGATGTTTTAAATCTTTTGTCAGTGAGCGTTTGTGCCAACATTCTGCAGCTCGGCGTATGCAGCGCACACTTAAGTTCATCAAACTTTAATTACAGGCCATTATGTAAATAGGTAGTTTATTAAAAGTGCTGCAGCTATTTTGGAGACGATTTAGAAGCGAGGGTGTGGACGCAGGGAACGTGTGCAAGGCGAGAAGAGGAATGTCAAAGTCAGCCGTCAGAATCGGGGCGAGTCGAGGAACCTCCTGCCAGTTTCTGTGTGAATTCCGGCAAAGCTCTCAATTATACATGAGCTGTCTGAAAGTTTGCAGCCACATCCATAAATAAGAACAATCAGAAAGTGGAGTTTGCCTTTAGCTGTGTTTGGAAAAACACGTGTGTGCCCACATTAAAGCAACTCCGTCATCTTTCTCTTCGCGAGTGCAAGTGTGGCAGCTGCAGAATGGAGCACACACACACACGCGCGGCACAAAGGTTTTTCAATTTATTTGAAGAATAATTATGTTCCATCAATTAAATGAATGCACAGACATATAACACGCGCTCAGACCAGTTTGGACGATAAAATTCAACATCCACAGTCCTCAGGTGCATGTGTCCCGGCCGGCGGAGCGCGTGATTAGCCACCACAGCTAGCCATCCATCTTGGTTGGTGGAGAGGACAGGAGGGGTGAGAGGCTGACGACAGACCTGGGTGGCCCTTCTTCCTCCACCGCCACCACCCCGTCCACACACACACACACACACACACACACACACACACACTCTATCAGTGCAGCACTGAGTCTGCAGGTTAATGGCTTTGACTCATGTTCTCTCCCTCTCTCTCTCTCTCTCTCTCTCTCTCTCCCTCTCCCTCCCCGTCTGTCCCCGTGTCATTTTGATGTCCTCGTCAAATGTTTGCTGTCCCTTCCTGTCTTAATCCCCCCTCTGTTTTCTTCTCCTCCATATCACCCCCTCCCTTTGTGCCTTTCTTTTTCAGTCCTCCCAATTGTTTCCTCATTACCTTTCCATCTCCTCATTACCTCACCCCCCGCCTCCCCTCCTCTCTCTCTCTCTCTCTCTCTCTGTGTGTGTCTTACCTGGAGTGTGTGTGTGTGTGTGTTGAATATGGATGAGCGAGCTATGTGACAAAGTGCTGCCCTCAGCACAAACACACTGAGTCTAATCCATAAAATGTGGAGAGGGAGATGGAGGAACACACACAGCAGAAGGATGGAGTCATGGGACTGAAGTTATAGTCTGACTGGACAGGTGAGAAGAGATTTAATACAGAAAAGAAAACAGGGAATAAAGAAAGGTGGGGAGGCAGAAAAGTGCAATATTGTCTGAAAGTACGGTGTTTGTGAATGGTGTATAAATGTATTCATTATTAATATTATTATCACTCCTGAAAACAATTACACGGTGCTAAAAGTTCATATGGAATTATTCGTCTTTAACACAGAGAATGTGTTGCTTTATTTCTCTGTGCTTTACGTGTGTTATATTTTATATAGCGTGAAAGTTGCAGACGCCGACGCCAACACCCGACCCAGCTTTGAGGGATAATTTAACACCGTGGTCGACTACGAGTCATAGAAGAGGAAGTGGGCGATAACGATACTTAAACATGGAGGTGGAGGGGGGGAAAAAAATGAGGGTAAATAAATGTCGAGGAGACGGACAGATTGTCGTCTCTCTTGTCATCGCCGGCGATGATGCTCTCTACCTTTGGTCAGTTGCCAGGCAACGGTGTGCTTGACAACAGGCAGGGATGAGCTGATGTTGCTCTCCTTTTCACACCGGCTGGTGCTGAACGACCTTCACCCCTGTGCACACACCGAGGTGAGAATGAGAATGCGCATCTTTTAGTAATGAGGGAACGGCGTAAGCGGCCCTGCAAAGTTGCGTGTCTTTCAGTGTACAGTATGTTTTGAGAAGTAGTGTCGTGAGCCATGAGCCGTGAGATTTAAGCTTTGAACCACGACATGTCCCCTCTGGAAACCGGACGTTCACAGACATCAGCTGCAATCGGGCACCTGTCAAATGTTCATATGCTTTATTGTCTATTTTTCTCAAAATGAGAAGATAATTTGCAAAATGGACACCATATTCTATTGGAGAAGACATTAAACTAGCGACTGAGACCATCAACTCCTCAGGAAAATGATCTCTGACGTTATTCATCAAGTGGGAAGTAGAAGCTCATTTTCCCATTCAGACTGCTTTTGTCCAACTTCCTAGGCTTCCCTTTTCAAACCGGAAGGCCTAATCTTAGCCAGTGCCTCAGAAATGGGGTTCTGTCTCATCAGGACCAGGTTTTGGTCTCCATGGGGTCTGTGTTTATACCAGAATTATCCATGTTGACACTACATGTAACCGTCCTCAGCGGTAATTTAGAGTCACAGGTGTGTGTGTGTGTATGTGTGGACACCTGGTTTTCCTTATGTGGTGGGGACCTCAATCTGTTTACACAGTCACATTCTTCCTTATGGTGACAAAAATCCAGTCCCCATAAGGTGTTTGTTGTGTGACACTTTACAGAGACAATAAAACTACGGAGAAGGACCACACAGAGACTCAGAGTTCTGGATATCTGATGGGAGTGAATTCCAGAGATGGTGCAACAGTGAGGACATTTTGGCTGGTCCTCACATCTTTAAAGGGCTTTTTTTTGAAGGTTAAGACCTTGTTTTAGGGCTAGGGTTAGAATTCAGTTCAGGTTAAGGTAAGCATAATGTCTATGAGGGACCTCGCTATGAATGAAGTGCTAACCAGTGTGTGTGTGTGTGTGTGTGTGTGTGTGTGTTTCTCATGCTGTGGCCATGATACGTGAAAGCCTGTGCATCCAGCTGGGTTCAAGCCCACCTACCCATGTTGTGCTTCTTCTCAGTCCCCAAGCAAACACCTTGATGGAGACCGACCACTGTTTACACCTGTGTCTAATGCTAATACAGCCACTCGTACACACACACACACACACACACAGATATTGAAGCCACGATAGGAGTGGAGAGAAAACGTCCCCCTGTAGTTTTCCACTGAACATGAATATATCAATATGTCTTCTGCAGCTGGGTAAATTTAAAAGAAAAAATATCCGTGTTTCTGTGTAATGACTTATTATCATGTTTGATTTCACAACATGCTTATATCATTTAAAAAAAAAAACATAAAGTATAAACATGTATTTAATGTAGTCTCGCACCGCAACTGACATTTAATGTGATAACTTATTAAAGAAAATGTTCCACTGACCAAAGATACTGTCACGGAGTATACAGAAAATAAAAAGAAGAATCATTGCATTGAAGCCTTAATATATTCTAAACTTGTGTGTCAAATACAAATACAAATGTATAAATACACACAAAGAAAGGCAAATCAGTGTCAGACTGTGTGGTGTGTGCATACATCATTTGAGCAAATGGAGACTCAAAACTTACATCTTTTTTATTTATCTGCTTTTTTTTTTATACAATTGATGCACTTCCTCATTTATACAGTAAACACTACCACATCACACTTTGTGTAACGGCGATAATGACATCAATTTGCAACCTAAAAGGAAACTGAATAAGGCGTCCTGAGAATGAATGCTCTGCTCCTCTGCAGTCGTTTGTCAGATTCCTCTGAATTGTGTATTTTATTTATTTTTTAATTTTTTTGTTTAACGCTGGAACGCGATGCTCGGATGCATCATTTCCTCGCCAAGGTTTATTCATTCCGTGCCGCCTGAGTTATTGCGTGTGACAGATGAAAGGATAAAACAACAGACTATTTAACACCCCGACCAAACTCTTTAAAGGGGGACAAAACAGGAGCCAGGAAAGCCGAAGGAAACATTTGAAACAGCTTCCTGCCACGGTCCGTCCTTCTGATTCATGCTGCACGTCACATGGCACGAGCTCGCTTTGCCCTTCTTTTGTCACGTCGGTCTGACACTGGCAGAGATTGAGTAACTCTGATTTGCTCTGAAGAAACAGTGTGACGTGACAGAGAAACACTGTGTGTGTGTTCATGTCTAAAATAAGCAGTGTGGACCAGGTGTCAAACAAACCTTTGTAATGACATTTTGGCTAGTCCACGCAACTGTAATGGGCTTTCTGAGAATTAAGGTTAGGGTGAGGCACTTAGAATGCAAAACCAGTGTGTGTTTGTGTGTGTGTGGACTTGTATTTATGTCTTTGTGCGGTCCAATCATCTTTTTAGGCACATTTTGACCTTGTGGGGACATTTTTTTTCTTTATCTTTAATATAGTACATTCAAAAACATGCTACATTTAAAGGCGACATAGACCGGAAGCGCCAATTAACACTGTGTTTGTGTGTGTATCTGCGTCATTACCTCGTTTATGAAACCCTAAAGTTTCCGAACAAACAGTTCAGCCACTGCTGAGAAAATAGGATTTTATTGTTTTCCTGGGCTCTGCGAAGCGGATCGGCACTTCCCTATGCTGATGATGTCATCAGTATACCTCACCACTCCTCTCACCACCGTAGCGCCTCCCGGTGCGGGCACTAGTCCGGGCACCTCCGGTTGCGTACATTCGACCGCAGAAGAAGAAGAACTACTCTCGTTGTAGCTGCTGAGATGCAGAGCATCCACCGTGCCAGAGGGGGAGCTGTGTATCTGAGAGCTGGCCTACTTCCAGGTACCTGGCCAATCACAGGACAGTGGGAAAGCGCTCGTTGGCTGGCCAATCACAACACAGTCCACGTTCTTGGGGGGTGGTTTTGGTGTGAAACGAGAGCGTCAGTGAGGAGATATTTTGATCGGCTCGTTTGCAGCGACTGGGAGGTTTTTAACCATGAAAACAAGTTCATATATTTAAGTAGACCTCCATAACTAACATATATGTGTGATACAAGCATTCGATGTCACCTTTAATGTAAGAACTGGGATAAGGTTAGGCAATTAGTCATGATGGTTAAGGCATTAACTGGTTAGTGTTAAGGTTAGTTATAGTGTATTGCTTAAAAGAATAGCTGCACAAACCTCCCTGTGTGTGTGTGTGTTCCCTCTTGTTTTATGCTAATTTACAACTCAGGCTGTCTGTTCTGTGTTATCAGCTAACCTGTATTGTAGTGCAGTGTTGCTTGTGTGTGTGGGGGGGGAGATGTGTAAGTGTCTTGTCTATACACTGAGAGAGACAGGAGCAGCAGTGTGTGTTTGTGTGTGTGTGTGTGTGTGTAGGTAAACACACCTTGCAGCATTAATTTAGTCGACCAGGCAGGCCAGTCTGTTAGCGTAGCCGCTCTGCCACGATACTTATTAATCAACCTGGCAGACAGACAGTGGTGGCTCTGCCCTTCTGCCTGCCAAATAGGGAACTGGCCTCCTTCTGATAACTTTCAACACACTACACCCATTGCTCCGCGGCTGCCAAATTAGGTGCAACCCTGGCTAAGATAAGTCTAATAGCCCCATGCTGTGGGAGGGTGATAGACTGTGTTCTGCCATAAAGACTGATGGTTTTGGTTGGAGTTGTGGGCTGGCTGTTGAGAGGGAGAAAGCAAAGGTTGTATAAAAGGAAGCAGGAGAAAACAGATGAGTCGTAATCTTCTTTTACTAGTTTGTCCATTGAGACTTCACCCTGCACACACACACACACACACACAGACACACACAGACACGCCGTTTGGGAGCTAAAGCGCCGCTTGGCTGAATGTCAGCGTACGTACAGAGTGGAGCAGTCGGTTTCTCAGCGAGCACAGAGGGTGATGTTTATTTACCGTCCCCATTCATGTGGTAATCCAGCATAAGCAACATCTTTGTCCCTCTTTGTTGGACAAACTTCTCCTTCCACACAGGAAAGAAATCGCTAAAGTAAATTGAAAGGCTGAATCCCTCTTCTCGGCACAGAAATGTAAATATTTGTCCAAACCTTGTGTGCAGCTGAGTGGACCTTTGAGAGTGTCCTTGTTAGTTTAGTGCTCCTCTGGTCTGCTACACTTAAAGACCTTCATAGCTGCGTTTCATGAAGTCACCTGACTGATGGACAGCTCTGGCCAACGCAACTGTCCTTGCATCTTGTTTTTTTAACATTTCACTGTCAGACTACTTTTGTGCGGTCACACAGTTGCACCATGTGTAGTCACAAGAAGAAGAAGAGGTACCAATTATCACAAATATACAAGGAATCATGTATAGTATAAATGAAAAGTAAGTCAAATGAAATAAAATACCCTTTATGAGAAGATGGACTCACGGATTCACGGTACACAGACATCAACGTGGACTTCTCTCTCCCTGGACTTACACTCTCAATATACTTTGAACATCTGATTTCTAACATCTCCCCTCGCTCTGTCTTAGTCCGTCCTTCCAACTCTTGGGTGCAAACAGAGGCTCAAACAATCTGGCAATCTGATGAAAATAAAACGGAATTTTCATCAACATATAAACACACCTCAGCAAAAAGTACTCAAAATGTTTAAAATCGGACTGAATTTGTGAAATTTGTCACAGTTCAAAGTTCACAAAGCAAAAACGGTCTATTTTGTGACGTCTGCATGATTATTGCTACTTTACATCACTAGCAATATATATATATATATATATATATATATATATATATAAGATGAATCATAACTTTGACTCAACAGCACATAAGAATCCTGAATATGTATCTTATATATCTATAAACACACAACCCAGGATGTTGTGCATTATTCCCATGGCAACTTACCATGGGTGCACCTGTTGCTGTGACTAAATGCAGTTGAGTTAGGATTACATTAGTGAGTTAGGTCAGTGTAATGACTGTATGTCTGGTCAAGGCTAACTTGACCAGATAACATTGAAATAACTTGTTGGTTTCATATAAGTTAATTATTTCCTCTCTAATAATAGTATTTAATTAGTTTGAATACAACTCAGTTATGTGGAAGTTGTTGACAAAGCTATTTTAAGTACATTTGCACACTTGATTTAAAGTGTTATAAGGACTGAGCTTTGTTCTAACAAACCTATCTTGGTTTTGAGTGACAGCTCGTGTCATCGTCTCTCAAAGTCCTTCGTACTGAACGCGCAGCACGTAATTCACGATATTGTAGACACTTGTCACGTACAGGCAGACGTGCAGCTGAGTCTGGCTCACAGATCAGATGAGAGGAATGATGGACGGTGCGGTGGAGGAGGAGGAGGAGGAGGAGGAGAGATCCTCGTCACCAGAGTTGTGATGTCGGTGGCTTAGAGAGCCGTCTCTGATTTACCACCAGAACGTGCACAGCGCCAGGTTCAGGTTCACACACAGTGGCTGAACGTTTCATTAATGCTGAGCATGTGTTACTGGCTGAATCAAAGGGGGGGAGGGATAGAGGCAGAGAGGGACTGATGCATGAGATAACAGAGAGAAAGAGCGTGGGGGGGAAATCACAGGAAGGGAGACACACTGACTATCAGGGTACACTACGTACCTGACAGGTGTTTTCTCTTCACGCCTGTTCAACCTGTTACCTTTTCAGCACTTTCCATTGTAGTCTGTGTCGGCAGTGAGGACATGAAGACGTCTTTAGAAGTGGAACCAGTGGGATCACACACTGTTAGGTGTGGAGTAAAAGAAGCCAGTGTCGGACCAAGAAAGTCTTCATTTTTGCACTTTTTGACAGAAAGTGCATTAAACAAGAGTAATAACATACATGTAAAAATAAATGAATAAACAGCACGAGATTCAGAGATTAAACTCAGAATTCTGAGGGAAAAGGTCAGAATTCTGAGATTAAAGTCAGAATTCTGAGAAGAAAATCTAAATTCCGAGATTGAAAAAAAATATAGGTTTATGAGATTAAAGTTAAAATTCGGAGAAAAAAATCTGAATTCTGAGATTAAAGATGTCAGATTTCTGAGATTAAAGTCAATATTCAGATTTTTTTACTCAGGATTCTGAGATTAAAGTCAGAAGTCTGGGATTAAAGAAAAAGTAGAATTTTAGATTAAAGTCAGAATTCTGAGATTAGAGAAAAAGTCACAATTCTGAAAAAAGCTCCACGTGACTGTCAAGTAAAATAAGGGAAAAGCAAAAAAAAAACATTGTATAATATGAAATAATAAATGACTACTAGTTTTTTCTCATACAGGAAATACAGTATTTGTTTTTATGGTCGTGTGGCATTTGTGGACTTCCAAAAATAGCGAGCTGACCCTGCAACTGCTGCAGTTCATGGACAGAAAAGAAGAAATAACATCCAGCAGATAATAAAAATGAGGGACTAATAAAAAGCAATAGGTCAACAATAAAAGATGGGAACAAATAAGGATAAAAAGTGGACGGCTTACTTGTTTTATAGACTCTTGGGATGGCAATTATTTATACAGGGTGTTTTCCAGACATTAATGAGGCACGGGATTGTGTGCATTGTGCAGGAAATGCATATTTAAAGACGTAATGTGATGATCGTGATGATACGGCAGTTTGTGCTGTCTGTAAATTCTGAATTGGACTTTTTGAGACGAGGGGGGGAGTGTGGGGAAGCACAGGCCTGCTCTGTGTGTGTGTGTGTGTGTGTGTGTGTGTGTGTGTGTGTGCGTCATCATCACTACTGAACACAACAAGCAAAAAAACAACCAAAAACAATCTTAAGAAAAAACACAAAAAACAGCACAGATCTTAAGAGAATAATCATGCACAGGATTTACACCAACACGGTCACATACATTAATATTTGTACTTCGAGGAAGCTGTTTACAGTCAATGACTTGCCTGTGAAAACAAAACGTGGACGCCCTCTCTGCAATAAATTAAGGAAGATGATCTACATTAACTTCCTTCCCAGCAATCGTCAGGCAGTGCCTGAGCGTGAGAGGACGCGATGTTCCAGTTACATTGTAACCCGCGACTGCAAGCTTTCCTAAACTCCTACTACATTGAATATTTTCTTTCTTTTTTCCCAAACAAAAGCAACATTTAAAAAAAAAAAGAAGACAAGAATAAAAACAGAGACAACTTGGTCATCATTTTTTAATAGGCCATCTTATTTCTAATGCATTTTCCACCTAATACGTAGTTAATATTGCAGTAATATCATGTTATTCCCAAATGTATGTTTTCAAAATAATAACTGAATTGACTATAGGCAAAATGTGAATTTTGAGTTGAATTTTATACTCCCTAATGTTCAAAATACATGGTGATGACTGTAGACATGAGATAGTTTTACCTTCCCTTTCACATACTATTATGACCATATACTATCACCATATTGTTACTGCACTGTGATGCCAAAGTGTTTTTCCATATTTCATATTATGAGGTTAAAGGAAGTGGCTCGCGAGGCAGCGGTAGAGGACCAGGGTGATGGGTGAAGACTTAAAGACTGTCATTTATAATGTCTACTCATGTGCTGAGCTGAACGATAGACGTGAGAAGTCGTCCACTCCCCTGACTTGTAAGGCAGCAGTCGGGTCGGCTTCTTCGCGCGACGGACGTCGATCTCAAGTCTCACACACAGTGTTTCGTGTCACTCACGTGTTTGATGTGAAGTGGCTTTATCTGACAATAACCTCCCAAACCTGGAGGCGTTTGGCATTACTGCCACTGTCACATGTGTTTTATGATAGCATTTGCATATTTTAATTACAATGCCAACGGAGGGAAAAACGTCAGACAGCTCAGCGGATTTATCACACTAACACCGTGTGTGTGTGTGTGTGTGTGTGTGTGTGTGTGTCGGTGTGTGCAACAGAAAGTCAAGTTAAAAACAAAATCATGCTCAGATGAATATATCGTGACAGGCTATATAAGATACTTTTAGGGCTAAAAGGGCAACAGAGTAGAGCATAGCTACCCGACGCAAGCCTGTCACGACCCAATGGTAATTTGATATTGATCATTTCACATTCTTTTATAATACCATAGTTTCCATCATGGTACACAGGGTTCTAGCCAGGAAAAAAAGTACAAATTCCACTAAACTTTTTCAAACTTTACCCGGCAACAAGAAATTCTATTTTCTGATTGGCTGATAGGTTGCTAATTCAAGACAGCTGTATGAATGAACTACACAAGAGCGATCTGCCTGAGCGCCATCGATTCACAGCACCCTCTGCTGGATGACCTGGTCATTACTTCAGACACTCGAATACACGTCCAAGCTGAGTTCTGAAAATCTGAATTCTGGCTCAAAAAGTGACAGCCCTAGTTTGAATCAATACTCCCCCATTGCTCAGCCCGACCTTGTGAGTTGAGAAGGAGGTTAGGTGCTCAATAATTGATGCGAACGCTTCAAATCTTTGTCAGCGAGCGTAGATATGGAGTGACATCTTTCACTGAACATGTTTTGATGTGAAACTGTCAGGGTTTCTGTGACACCCTGAGTCCAGTTTTATCCAGGCTGCCGTTTTCCTGTCCGTAAATGGAGACAAATTGCCAAATGAGAATAATTAATAAGATAAGACAAGGCTTGAACTGGGGCCAGATGAACGAAACACCAAGCTCAGCCGAGCCGCACCACGCCGGCAGCGATCCGTGCCGTGCGAGCGCACGGAGGAGTTCCAGTATCTAGGCCAAATCAGCATGGGCTGTGTTTGAAGTGCTGCTGCATTTTGCCAGCACATAGTAGCAGAGGACTGCTTTTAGCTTCAGAGAAACACAACAGCCTTTCATTACACCACGGCAGCCATGGACGTCAGAAGCATAAAGTGGAAGATGACGGTTCATGCATACGTTCACAGATAAACTCACACTCTCGTATATGTGCTTGTAAACACACAAATAAAAGACGGAGACGCACAAATGCGGACACATTCACGCGCCCCTGCAGACCCACAAAGACAGTTTCCCCATTTATTTCTGCTGTTTGTTGTGCTCGGTTAATCCTAACCCGCGCACAGCTGTTGCCGCTGCTGCTGCTGCTGCTGCTGCTGCTGCTGCTGCTGGAGGAAAGGACAGCAGTGGTTTGAAGATTCATTAGCTCTTGTCTTCTTTCCTCCTCCCTCCTTCACCCGTTACTGCTCAGAAACAATTACGAAACATTTTATGTGGGTTTGGCCGAGGTAGTGGTTATAAAAATATTACTTTTAGACTTTTACTGCATGTAAAAGTCAAGTTGGCTCTTTTTTTATGACTTGTAATCAGCTGTGCAAAGTGATCTAAGGCTATGGATGGAGATTAAATGACCTCATCATCTGGGTTATCTCAGCTAAACTTAAACAATTAAGGCTGGGCAATAATTGAATAATAATAGTATATCATGATATCATTTTCTGTGCCAATATAAACGCAAACACACATTGCTATGAATGTGTTGCCTCAGAATTGCAAAAATTCTTCTGTCTTTGTAGAAGTTTAAAACCACAACTACCTTCAACATTCTTTCAGGAGCCAATCTCAATCTCTTTTGTCTGAAATCATTTATAATAGAAATTATAATATAATCATAATAATAACTATGACGGGGGTGTCAAACGTACGGCCCGCGGGTAAGAAGCGGACCACCAGAGGGTCCAATCTGGCCCACAGGATGAATTTGTTGAAATTTCACACTACGATTAGAATCTAACGTAGTGAAATACCATATGTTTTACTTACAGATACAGTACCTGTGGCTACATGTTTGGAAGGTGGTAGGTGGTGTCAGGGAAATGCGAACCCCGATCGCAGAAGTCGAAGTCTTTTCGGCGGAGTTCAAACACAGCGTTGGAGGGAAAACACAATTCCACTCACCGGCTTTGTACAAGTGCTCTCCACAGACCCACACACATTACACCATACATCGTGTCTGATCTGGCCCATGGCTCCCCTATTTCACCCGCCATTACCCTCTGACTGCTTAGAAACACCCCGGGGACAGTAATACTCAAGGGAGCCACATGAAGGATAAACAGGAATGTAGGGAAGGCGAGGAGGAGGAGGAGGAGAAGGATTCAGGAAGAGGTGAGCGATTATTCCTTGGGGCAGTAAAAGTCTTCACAGGGCAACGGAACCTGATCGATATACACACACCGCCACTCCATAAAGGTTCTAGTTAAAGTAGGAGAATGAAATAGATACCAGTCCTTCTCCTTGTCCCTGTGGTCAAGCACACACCTGACAATCGATCATCTCACTTCCTCTTGCTGTGTTTGCCCCTCTGTGACTCATTCTGTCTCCGTCAGCCGCTCTCATCCTTCTCCCTTGCTGCCACCCTCCCTCTCCGTGTGTGTGTGTGTGTGTGTGTGTGTGTGTGTGTGTGTGAGACAGACTGGCCGGTGACAAAAACAAGAGCAGTCACACTCGTCTCTTGTAAACACATCCAGATAAACATGCATGTGCAGACTCAGGCTTTGAGAAAGACTTGCACTCGTCGTCTGCTGGGAGCTGGCCTGGTTTTCTTTTGCAATATGCACACACTTGCACACAGAGAGAGCGAGCGAGCGAGCTCCCACACTTCATTATTTGCTGTTATGATATCTCTGAGTGTATTATATGACAACACAGGGCTTGAGCTATAAAAGCACAATAATGACAGGACACTAACCTTACCCATGGCCACTTAATGTCTAAGGAAAGAAAAGCGCTCTATTTTGTGACTTCTGCACGTTTTTTTTTTAAATGTGCGATTTCATTTGAATCCTAACTTTGACTCAACAACCCCAGGATGTCCATATAAGGAGTTGTGTATTATTCCTGTGATCACTGATCTGTGCCGCATGAACACTAAGGGTTAATGATTCGTCGTTTCACAAACTGGCCGAAACAGGAAATGTTGGTTTAGCATCTGCAGTAACTCAATGCAGCTGTGACACAATGTGGAGTGGAGTCGAAGGGAATCACAAGGAAATAACTAGAAATAAATAATGGGGGGAAAATTTATACAGGGAATTGATGCTTTGGTGAACTCATTAATTACCATAACGTTATAGGTGACTATATATATATATATATAGAGAGAGAGAGAGGGAGAGATTAGGCAAAGGTGATAACTGGCGTTGACATGAAGCCGGTCTCCCCCTCATTCAGATAATTGTTCACATCTACAAATGTCACAGTTTCTCTGCTCAGGAAATGATCGCAGCACAAACACACACGCACGGAGTCGCAGTGAGAGGGATCCTGACCAGTATGAGGGTATAAAATCTGAATAATTTCACAGATAATTTGGTTGTCACGGCGAGGCAAAAGTAATAACTACTTTAGAAGAAAGAAACGGCACAAAGAAAAAGGAGGAAGAGGAGCGCAGCAAATCACCCAAGGCCAATTGCTGGGTCTAAGCCAGAGTGTTGTTTGTGGAGGAAAAAGCCTCTTTTTAAGCTCACTGAAGAAGAAGAAGAAGAAGAAGAAGAAGAAAAAAAGCAATATTTCTCCCCTTGTTCTCCTGCTTCCCAGTCCTTCTCCTCCTGAGCTTCATTTGGCGTGACACTCCAGAAAACTGTGGAACATTTGGCAGCGCAATCTGGCTTCAGTGGTCTAAACTCTTGGGCAATTTAAGGAATCACGTTCAAAATGAAGGCCTCATTTATCCTTTATAAAATGGTCATTAATCCTTAAATCTGTCATTCAAAGGCCTTTAAATGCCACAATACAGTAGTTTGCTCTGTTTCCTCTGAAAAAATCTTTGTTCGGAATTTGGCGGATTTGTAATTAGTGTCCTTGCATTCTTGTGCCGAGCGGAACTCAAGAATGAGCGGAACAATGGCGCCATTAAGTCGTCCTTAGTGTGAGGTTTTGCACATGCACAGGGACGGGAGCTTAAAGACCGAAACTGTGGGGTAAAAAGGAGTAACGTCGCGGAGAATTAAGCCATTACTACGAGCATATAAATTGAGATTGAGCACGACTGTGAAGGGCGTGTTGATGTCTCAGTCTGCATCCGCTCTCTATCTCCATGTTTATTTTTTTTTAACTGTGCTGTAAGGTTTGACCAGCAGATCGCCCTGTGTATCGATTGTTGTGCTAAGCACCTGCTAAAGTAAGGTCTTAGACCGTGTTTACACTGCAGCCCAAATAGGGTTTTTGAGCATGGTTTTTAAACGGTCGATATATAAATCCATATATCAGGAAACCATTCTAACTGCAGAAATCCGTGTGGAAGACTAGACTAGACTATGTCAGAATGGAAAAAAGGCAGATCGGATCACGTGCAACATATAATGAGAACAGTTGTTTCTGAAAGTCTAAACAAGGCCTTAGTTTTGATCAAGTCTTACATTGGACCTCCTTAAACTTAAAGCAGATACCCTGAAACGTCTGTAATTCTAAAAGATACACTAAGTGTGTGTGTGTGTATGGAATTATCCGCACGCTTGGAGCTGCTCACATCTGTGATGCTGCACGCACTCCTCTCTTGGACAATGATCACTTTGTTGCCAAGAGAGCTCTGAGGCCCAATTTCATCCTCCAACAGTTCATCCACATATACTGTATGTCGCGCACATGCAGGAGCCAACATATGCGGCGCGCGCGTGCACACACGCCCGACGACAAACCTGCACCTGCACACGCACGCGTGAAGGCTCTTTGATGGCACATGAAAGCCTCGTCGCTGCAGAAACACTCACATGTGTCTTCTGGAAATAGGCAAGGGAAAAAGGGGAAACGCTGTCAGGTCTGCGTGTGATAATGTGTGTCCGTCCTGTTTGCACGCACACATGTGTGTGTGTGTGTGTGTTTGTGCCGTTACCTCACTTGCATACACACGCGTGTTTGTGCAAAAGTGAGAGAGAGAGAGAAAGAAGTGGAGGCAGCCTTCTCTGTAGTGTCAGCCTTTGATCGGTGCCCGTGTGTGTGTGTGTGGCATAAACACTGACTTTGTCAGGACCAGTAGTGCTCATGGAGACCAAAACCTGGTCTTGGGTTAAGGTTAGGCCTAAGCTGGTTATAGTTAAGGTGAGGGGTAACACTTTGTTGAGGCTGTCCAAGTGAATGGAAGTTAATGCAGCGTCCTAAGAAGAAGAGCTGTGCAAAAAATAGCTCCGTGTGCGTGCATGCATGCATGCATGATTGTGTGTGTGCGTGTGCATGCGTGTGCGTGCCAACCCCTGGTGTCTTGGAGTCAGATGAAACACTGCGCCTCTATCCGGGACTCACAGAACACCCACTATCCTTCTCTCCTTCTCCTCTACACTCTCTCTCTCTCTCTCTCTCTCACTCATTCTCTATTTCTCTTCATCTCTCCCTCTCTTCCCTCTTTCTCTCTCTCTCTGTCTCTCTCCTCCTCACCCCTCTGAGCCGCCATTCCTCACCACAGCCATTTTAAAGGCTATTCATGCAGAGCTGCGCTTTCATCTTGCATCGCAGCATTTTTAACCAGCTCCTCTGGTTTTTCTTTTTTTTCTTCTTCTTTTCTTCTTCTTCTCTTTTTCAAGCCTTTTTATCAGATGATAGAGGAAAAGGAGGACCGGGTGAAGTGGCCTGCTGCTGTTCACTGACTCACAGTCAGATGGACGCAGCGTGAAGCTGCAGGAAAGACAAGCGCTTTGGCTTTAACAAGATAACGTCAGGGTCCTGTTGGATCAGGATGTCTGCTGCAGGGTCTGTGTTCAGTCACTCGCGTTAGGTTTTTTTTTGTTTTTTTTATTTCCCACCAGCACAGCTCATGTTTTTTTTTTGCAAAGGCGATAACTAAACAGCGAAGCAGAGCAATACACGCTCTGACAAAAATAACGCTAATCAACAATAATGACCTAAAAGTAGATTTTCATATGTTTCTCTTTTAAATATCTGCCGCAAGAAGCTTTTGCTGACGTAGAAGTGTTGCTATGTAGTGCATTCATTAACTTAATGAATGACCTAATTAGCATAATTGGTTATGGTTAATATGTCATGGTAATTACACTGGGGGGGGGGGGGGGCATTAATGCAGTCGGCAGCTTATTTGCAGCGTCTTTGCCTGTTTGTTTGTTTTGTTTTTTGTGTCTTTATTAATGAATGCACCCAAACATGTGGATTATTTATGTTTGATCCCTTTTGTTTCTCATGAATGTTTGGAGATAATGACCATGAGCCGACTGCGGCTGAACTTATGATTATTCCATAATGTTGTGAGCCTCATTCGAAATAAAACAAGGTTTTAATTTAGTGGGTGAATTCTGTTTTGTTTTTGTTTTTTTTGGTCATTTTTTCTGCCATACTTGTGCTCAAGCAACCAAACCCCAGCCTAGTAGTTAATTAAGCCTCCTTCACATTCAAAAAGTCAGTAACTTTCTACTGTTCTGCAGCAAAAGTTTGAATAAAATACATTCTCTCGTGCAGGATGCACGTCACGGCTTTTGCCACAAGGTGGCATTTCAGGCCCCTAATGTCTGTCCCTGCAGCTTAGTGTCTCATTTATGTCCTTTAACATTTCAGTTCCTTATTATTTTATCAGCATTAGTTGTTCACCAGTTGTTGGGACATGCGACTTGTGATCTTAAAGTGGTCACGATGAACGTCCTATGTGCTTTTTTATTTCTGAGACACCAGATCCAAGAGGCCAGCTGTATACAAGTGTGCAACCTTTAGTGTATAGGCTTAATGGATGACCTTTAAGTTGTCCCTGCCTTGAATAAGGAGCTAATTAGGAGTCCCATTAAGACCCGAGAGGCTGCAAGTTAATGGCTACTTCATTAAAGGGAAGATGGAGGTGGAACAATCGAAGATGCTCAGCAAATGACCATGCGAGGCAAATGTCAGTGCCTGTATTCACTGTAAAAGAGGAGCATGTGTTCTTCATGATAATGGCACAAAAGAACACGATAGACACGCAGTCGGTTAATTACTTAGTTAATTACTGATCACTGATCACTTTTATGTGAGTTTTGTTGACATTTTTTCGAAATTGTGGCTAAAAAACCTTGTGCTTATTGTAAACTTAGTCGAAAATGAGAATTAAACCCCGTACACAGGTGCATTTGTTTACATTATTTTAATCTTGTTTAATAAGTTGTCTGTTTATACATAATAATAATAGTAATAATACATGGTAACAGTAATATTATATGTCATTAGGTTAGTTGTGTACTATGAGATAAATGTTTCTGTAAAGCAATGTTATGAGGCAAATGTATATAAACTGTTAGAATATGAATATTAGAGTGTGTTTTGTACTTTCTTTGCAGTTTTGGTTTTGTTCTGTTTTACATTCATTTGTCATTTGAGTTTGAGACCCCTGTTCTACAACAACGTCATCATGTCAGGATGAGTGGAGACTCTGGTCATGTCTCCTTACCGTAAACCTAAAACCATTTTAAAACCTTGGTTAGACACAGTGTACTTTATACGCAGTATTCGAGACCTGCAAATATACAGCAGGTACTCAAATTTCCCTTAAATCTCTATTTATAACACAAAGGCAATCTTGTTTTTCTCTTTCCTCCCAGGTTTCCTCAGCACTGGCGATCAGTCTGCAAAGGGAAACTACGGCCTGCTGGACCAGATCCAGGCTCTGCGCTGGCTCAATGAGAACATCGGTCACTTTGGTGGAGACCCAGAGAGGATCACCATCTTCGGCTCCGGAGCTGGCGCGTCCTGCGTCAACCTCCTCATCCTCTCGCACCATTCAGAGGGTAACTGAGGAATCTGTGTGTTATTTGCTTATCTTGGTAGAACATGTATCTCTCTTTTCAGCTCATTCATACGGATAGAAAAACTCATGGACGACCTGTTCCACTCGTGTTTCCGTCACTAGTGTTGATCGTTCCTCACTAATCCCATAATAGTTGAAGCAGAATGAGCCTTTTAATATTTATTTCACGAGCCAGGTTAGCTCTACATTTTTTTTTTTTTTTTAACAATAGCTCACAAGTGAACAAACTAAACATTGTTGTGGAAATGAGGAAATAGAGACTTCTGTGTCTGGAAAGACTCTAGATATCACTAGAACTCGTAATGTCTTTAGAGATTTCACACACGGGGCTGAAAGACCTATTTCTACTTGAATAGACAAAACAGATTGGTGATTGTTCCACACACACACACACACACACACAGTCGGCTGCAGTGTTCTTGTCTGTGACTCGGGTGGTGTGAGATATTCAGCTGTAACATGCAACTACACTAATAACACACTGTACCTTTAATTCCTTTTGATTGCTCCATCGTCAATCATCCTTGCAATAGGCTACAGAGGCGTATTCATAAGGTCATGTGGTTATGGTCACAGTGAATGTTGAAGGGACTTCTCTCATTCTGTGTATCGTTTGTATTATATCGTCTTTCTTCACAGGATTACGAAGATTATGGTGAGATTAAAAGTCAGCTCGCGGCATCTTGACGCCTCTGTCCTCAAAGGAAAGCACTCATTATCCTTTGAACTGTCAAATCCAAGCTGTCGTGTTGCTAATGAGTTAGTCCTAATTCGATCCTGTTTTTTTGTATTTCCGCTCAAACATTGCTCGTCATTACCTGAGAGGGACAAGTGCTTGTGGCTCTGTTAACGGTCCACTGCTCTGCAGTTTTATACCCGTCGCAAACCGACATCTATCTGATCTAATGCTCCCCCCATTATCAACAACGCACCCTGAGGGCTAAGTGTTAACACTGCGCCACCTAAGGAGAGAGGCCTGTGGGTGCAGTCAACTTTGATCCGGAGTGAGATGAGTGTGACTGACGACCCGCAGCCGAATGGACACGCACGCGCCGCCTTTGATCGCGCAGCTGCTCCGAGCATAAATCCTCTGTTGTCTACGTTCCCCCCACAATATCTCATCCCTCTGTTCATCTCTCACACACACACACACACACACACAAGCTGCAAAAGACAGGAACAGGGATGGAATGGAGGGTGAGAGGAATCTGTCTCAGTCTTTGCTCTGTGTGTGTGTGTGTGTGTGTGTGTGTGTGAGAGACAGAGAGAGAAAATCACATGGCATCATCTCATACGTCTCTAATTTTGACTCATTGCGTCCCCATGAAAGTCAAACCTGTCCACTGTTTGCATTTAACAAATCCTCTGTACTTGTTCTAATGTTGTGCGTCCTTCATGTTAACTCAGGATCACCCAAGCCTTTTCCTTTATAAATCATTTGGGAGGTTGTTGTTGTTCTTTTCCTTTCCAGAGAGAACTTGAGCAACAGAGGAACCTTAACTGTTTACGGAAAACGCATGTGCTAACCCCCGTTGTCTTCTGTCACTGACACCCCTGACACCACCTGTCTGTTCAAATGCCTCCTCTTCTTCATCACCCCATCGTCATCATCGTCTCCGTCGCCATCATCTAACATCAGCTCCACTAGACGCTGCCTGTCTGTCATGCACCCCTCCCCTCTCCCCCTGCCAGGCTTTCCAGGTAAGGAAGTCTTAAAGGGACAGCAGTCATGTCAACATCACAGCGTCACAAATCAAGGGCAGCAGCAGACGGCTTGGAGGGAGGGTCTGGAATGTGATGGGGGGGTGAAGAGTAGAGAACAGCATTTGTGGTATCTGGATAAATAGATAGAGTCCTAATGAAAGTACTGGGCCAGTAAAGCAGGACGTACTGGGGAACTTATTTTGAATGAAATAATGAAATAATATTTAACTCCCCACTTCTCTCGTCTGTAATTGATTTCCCAGGGAATAGGGTGGGCTCTGCAGCAGCTCTGCTTAATAATTCACTGACCAGTCTCCAGCTCAGGAGACGGTAGAGGAAGAAAAGAACGCGAGAGGCAGGCAGCTCGCTCACGAAAACCACTTAAGTGTCTCAAACAGCGCAGGACAGTCGGAGCGGAGGAGACCGCGAAAGAGACAGAAGAAGAAGAGGAGGAGACACCTAGATAGAGGAAGGGCTGAGATAACAGGAAACAGGAATATTGGTCTTTTTTTTCCAATATTCAGTGCTGCCTCCATTTTGTGAGTGTGTGTAAAACAAATGGATGCAGTCTTCCTATTTTCCTGTAGACCTCCGTTGAAACTGAGGGTTAGTTACAGCATCACACCATACTCTAGCTGTGAGGATTTAGGTGTGTAGTTTCATTCCCGATCCGTCTTTAGACAAAGCAGTTAGACAAAGAGGAAGTGGTCAAATGGAACATAAGACCACCTCCCATCCCATTCAATATCACACATCCTAATCCTGACATGAGGAAAATCCAGATGACTATGACTATGTGAGCCCACGATCCCCATGGCGCCTGAATGCCTCGCCATCATTTCATTTAAAGTTGTTTCCCGTGTAGTAATACAAATATTTTCCCTGGTCCTTTTTCCTTTTTCAGGTCTGTTTCACAGGGCCATAGCCCAGAGTGGAACAGCCATCTCCAGCTGGTCCGTCAACTACCAGCCACTCAAGTACACGAAGATCCTCGCCCGGAAAGTGGGCTGCACCTACGCGGAGACAGCGGACCTCGTCGACTGCCTGAGACGCAAGAACTTCAGGGAGCTGGTGGACCAGGACATCCAACCAGCGCGCTACCACATTGCCTTTGGCCCGGTAGTTGATGGCGATGTGGTGCCCGATGATCCTGAGATCCTCATGCAGCAGGTGAGGAGGCTCACACACCTGTAAACTTCCCCTTTGTGAAACGATACAATCACAACTCTGATGCTCGACAGCAGTCAATGGAGATGCTAATAAATAATAAACAACAGTGCCCTGATCTGCACATTTGACATTGTCATTATAAGATGGTAAAATAATGGTCAAAATAAAAACAAGTTAAATCTGAATAAATAATTCATCCCCAAACGTAGCTCTTGTTGTGCACTGACGCTGTCAAACAGACACTTAAATGCTGAAGTCATAACCTGCAGTCTTTCAAATCAATACAAAAAAACAACAATTGTTTTCAGAAGCATCTGTGTTTGTGATATTTCTACGACTTATTTCTCTTACCTCATCGAACCACCAGGGGGAGTTCCTCAACTACGACATCCTGATAGGAGTGAACCAAGGAGAGGGCCTGAAGTTTGTCGATGACAGTGAGGACAACGATGGCATCTCAGCTGCGGCGTTCGACTACACCATCTCTAACTTTGTAGATAATCTCTATGGATACCCCGAAGGTGAGAAATGTCGGCTGGATTCATCTTTCGCGCTTCAAATTCTTCCATATTGTCCGTGCTACCTCGTCCCAGATGACTCGTTCATTGGGGACATTTCTTTGTTGGTGCTTATTAGCAACTCTGTCAGATGGAATGTCCAGGACAGGATACATAAAGGACAAAAAGTAAAAGGGGAACTTGTCAAAAGAAATATATTCAGTACTTAGGCCATCATTAGATTTGTTGTAGTAGCAATATACTGTGTAATTTAAAAAAAAAAAAAAAAGTATAATAAGTGTGACCTGTCCTTAAACTGTGATATAGCCCTGACATGACCATGTCTCTAAAAAAAACGCAAGTGAAACCCTAATTAATGTGACTGGTAGAAACGACAAATATCAATCCATCTTCGACCGCTTTGTCCTCGGCATGAGGGTCCGCTCGGTTAGCTGGTGCCAATCCCAGCTGACGTAAGGTGAAAGGCCGGGTACGCCCTGGACAGTTTGCCACTCCATCACAGGGCCACATAGAGACACTCACTCTCACACTCACACCTACGGTCAATTTAGAGTGTCCAATTTGCATAATTCTTGTTTTTGGACTGTGGAACCCGGAGAACCTGGAGAAAACACAGGGCACACGCAGGGAGAACATGCAAACTCCATGCAGAAAGCCTGTCTTCGTAAGATACATACATATATATGTATATATATATATATATATATGTATATATATATACATATATATATATACATACATACATATATATATATATATATATATATAGCCAACGTTGAGTCTCATCATTCCAATCCAGTGATCACAGAATCTGACAGGCATAAAAGTTTTACATTACATATCACAGTTCTACTTTTTGGGATTCTGAAACAGAATAAAGGCTTTGTTTTGTTTCCTACTAACACAGTTTACACTTAGATCATCATACATCAACAAACATACATCAAAAACCAGCTGTTGTTGTTTTGTTTTTAAAGTGCTTTATAAATAAAGTTTGGATTGGATTGAAAAACAACCCCCAGTGCTGATGCAATTCCTAAAAACATTTGTGAGCAAAGGAAAAGACGATATAAAGTTCCCAGTGCATATATAAACCAAGACAAGCATACTAAAGAGGCTGCCTATCAGTGAGATTATCTTTCACCATGGTGGGTCTGTGCTTTGGCCTTTGTGGCTCTGTGGGCATTAATGTTGTCTCTCATCATCCCCCAGGCAGACAGCTCCCAATCACAGTGCTGTTGTTCCTAACTGATCAACCTGCAAACACCTCACAGCGGGCCACAGTCAAAACACCGGCTCATTTGGATAATACACTCATGCTCCATCTCAAGTGCCTGTCATTCACTATGCGCTCTATGAGGCATATTGTCACTCTATCCCACACACACACACACACACAGACACCTCCTTAATGTTTACTGTCCAATTCATCTCAGCAACGTGTACGTCCATCTAACTTTATTCTTGTAAAATTACGACTTTATTCTCATAATATTACAACATTATTCTTGTAAAATTATAACTTTATTCTCATAAAATTACGACTTTATTCTCATAATATTACAACATTATTCTTGTAAAATTATAACTTTATTCTCATAAAATTACGACTTTATTCTCATAATATTATGACATTATTCTCATAATATTACGACTTTATTCTCATAATATTACAACATTATTCTTGTAAAATTATAACTTTATTCTCATAAAATTACAACTTTATTCTCATAATATTACGACTTTATTCTCATAATATTACAACATTATTCTTGTAAAATTATAACTTTATTCTCATAAAATTACGACTTTATTCTCATAATATTATGACATTATTCTCATAATATTACGACTTTATTCTCATAATATTACAACATTATTCTTGTAAAATTATAACTTTATTCTCATAAAATTACAACTTTATTCTCATAATATTACGACTTTATTCTCATAATATTACAACATTATTCTTGTAAAATTATAACTTTATTCTCATAAAATTACGACTTTATTCTCATAATATTATGACATTATTCTCATAATATTACGACTTTATTCTCATAATATTACAACATTATTCTTGTAAAATTATAACTTTATTCTCATAAAATTACAACTTTATTCTTGTAATTTTACGACTTTATGCTTGTAAAATTACAACTTTATTCTCGTAAAATTACAACTTTATTGTCGTAAAATTACAACTTTATTGTCGTAAAATACGACTTTATTCTCTTAGTATTACAACTTTATTTGCGAAAGATTAACTTGTTGTTACATATTTTATTGCAAGAAGATGACTAGACCAGCCAAAACTAAAGAATTTTACAGTGACGTGAAATGCAATTTTTTTTTGTTTTATTGATTTTATTAATTTTATAAAATTTGTATTGGAAACCAGATATGAATACCACATCACAAATTTGTAATCAATACCCAGCCCTACTCCACACTGTTTCATCCTCCTCTCACTGTTTCCCTTTTGTCTTCACCTTCAGGCAAAGACATCCTGAGGGAGACCATCAAGTTCATGTACACCGACTGGGCAGACAGAGACAATGGCGACATGCGGAGGAAGACGCTCTTAGCTCTGTTTACAGACCACCAGTGGGTGGCGCCAGCAGTGGCCACTGCCAAGCTCCACGCTGAGTTTCAGTCACCAGTGTTCTTTTACACATTCTACCATCACTGCCAGACGGAGACGCGACCCGAATGGGCCGACGCCGCCCATGGAGATGAGATACCGTACGTGTTTGGTGTGCCCATGATCGGTGCCACAGATCTGTTCCCCTGCAACTTCTCCAAGAATGATGTGATGTTGAGTGCCGTGGTGATGACCTATTGGACCAACTTTGCCAAGACTGGGTAGGTATTTTTTATTTCATTTCAGTGAAATTTAGTCCATTTATCAAAATAAATATGTGCCTTTTCAGCCAAAGCACATGCAAAAAAGAAAAATAGCACTTCTTAGGCAAAAACATTAATTAATCACTAAATGTTTCTTCCTTTTCATCATTATCTACGAAATCTATGCAGTGACTTTTAACAGATACATACACAACAATTACAGTTAAACCCCTATTGTATCCAAATTAGCGTCAAATAAGTAGCCTTGTGAAATATAACAAAGATATAATATGCTGCTACGTCATCAAACTTGGTCTATAACTCAGATTCACCCCCTTTGTCCTCTAGGGATCCTAACCTGCCAGTCCCCCAGGACACCAAGTTCATTCACACCAAGCCCAACCGCTTTGAAGAGGTCATCTGGACCAAGTTTAACTCAAAGGACAAGCAGTACCTCCACATTGGCTTAAAACCACGTGTAAGAGATAACTACAGGGCCAACAAGGTGGCCTTCTGGCTGGAATTAGTTCCTCACCTCCACAGCCTACATGAGGTGTTCTTCCCGACCACTACCCGCTCTCCGTCGGTTCCTCGTACAGGCACCTATGGAACCTGGCCCAGACCCCAGGGCCCTCGCACCACTCGCCACCCTTACCCCACGTTCCCGTCTGAGCCAGAACCTGAGGGTTCGGAGCGTCCGCCGCAAGTTCTTTTCCCCGGAGACACACGAGACTATTCCACAGAGCTAAGTGTGACGGTCGCCGTGGGGGCGTCACTTCTCTTCCTCAACATTCTGGCCTTCGCCGCACTTTACTACAAGCGCGACAAGCGGCACGAGATGCGACGCCACCGCCTGTCTCCTCAGCGGGGCGGCCCGGCCAACGACCTGGCTCACAGTCAGGAGGAGGAGATCATGTCGCTGCAGATGAAGCACTCGGAGCACGACGCTCACCACGACATGGAGCCTCTCAGGCCCCATGACATCCTTCGACCCGCCTGCCCACCCGACTACACACTGGCGCTGCGCCGCGCCCCTGACGACGTGCCGCTGATGACGCCTAACACCATCACCATGATGCCCAGTACCATCACCAGCATGCAGCCTCTCCATGCTTTCAACACCTTCCCCTCCACTGGCCACAACAACACCTTGCCCCACCCCCACTCCACAACCAGGGTATAGTAGGGACTGCGCTGACACAGCACCACCCAAGGACCAGCAAGTCTGGCTGTGCCACTGATCTAGAAGGAAGGCCTCTGGGTGTGGGCCTTTGTTCTGATCTCTGATTTCTCTTGTCTCTCTCAGGCTGTCAAACTCAGCAGCGACCTCCACTGGTGGCATGTGGAGAAGCAACTGAACTACAAGGCAGCAAATGATGACTTTGGGGTGGTACAGATCTCATAGAGATACTGCTTTCAAAGAAAGTCTTCTGTTTCCAGACTAAAGCCCTCTGACATTTGTCAAAAGGGCCGTACACTTTTACTTTTGTGTCATCGTTACTTTTTACTCTCACTTGTGTATTATGGTTCTTTTTTTTTTCTCCCACATCTGTGTCTTATCCCTGCTTTGATCCCCTCATTCAACATGTGATTCTATTTCTCCCCAGTGCTCCTTTGCTCTAGACTACTGAGCTATAGAAGGAGACATAGAGTACACACACTAAATATACATAAAGCTATGAAAACACTGATATCTGATACTTTCATTCTACCAGCATTTTTGGTGCCAAGTATGTACAAATGTGTTTGTTTTCTCTTTGAGGGAGTGGAGAAAAACTAAAGGAAATTCTAGACTATTCCTATTTACTGTCAACTAACAGATTCTGTGTGTTCTCATGACAAAGTGCCAAACTGGCCCTTGATTGTGTTTTTTTTTTCATGTTCTCTTTCTTCTTTTTTTTGAGTCATTTGTTGTTCAATTGTTGTTTTTTGTGGAACGATTTTCTTGCTGAAAATATAGATATAGAGAAATGATATTATATATAGTTATATATAAATATGTACAAAGCAGAAAGCATATAAATGGGTTTTCTCAGTGGGGGATCTATGCATGAATTATTTTTAAAGATGATGATGGGGGATCGAACTCTGTATCTGTCAATGCACGTTTCCCAAATCTTCTCATATCATATCAGTCCACATTGGATTTTGGTCTGTTAAACCTCAAAGAATAAGAACAAAGCAGAAAAGTCCACCTCTTCACCTCCCAACACTCATTTTTTAAAAAAGAGCCTTTGCCACAAATCTCACTGGATCAAATCAGGAGCATAGTCATCCGTAGCATCTCCAAGCAAATGCAACAAAGCTACAGCAATGTCATCATCTCGCTGTAGCGGCTTCTTCTTTTCCATTCGCTCCCTTTTTGCAGTGCTTGTTGTACTCAATCGGTTGCAGGCTGGTGGTGTGTATGGGATTATTTTTGTATTTCAATGAGGACGAGAGACAAAGCAGAGCCTCTGTTCTTTTACACCTACCCTCTCCCGTCTGCGCCACTATTTCCAGCACATGCATATTCTGTTTGTGTGTGTGTGTGTGTGTGTGTTTGTGTCAGACCAGCTTCACATTGGCATATGCATGCCCTAATTAGACAGCAAGGAGATAGAAAGATGGAGAAAGGCAGACAGGCTGGATAATCCCCATGGGAGTTGGAACTCCTTCCTGCTGCCGACCAAAATGCCTCCCTTTTTTGCCAACCTCACCCCACTTCTCCTCTCCTCTCCTCTCCTCTCCTCTCCTCTCCACATCAATACTCAAGCTTTGCATTCACGAGTAACACCCACATTGCAGTGATGGCCCATACACACCCCACTGTGACCACCTGACTTCACTGTGTCTGCTCCGTTCTACACAATTTCTGACCTCAGTTGAGCTCTGCTTGTTATCCTCACTTTCAAGGGTTACTTCACAAGGTTAGGGAGTTTTTTTGTTGTGAGCTCATCAGTTGTAATTGAAACTCTTAAGCACACTGAGGGGAACTGGTGGTCCTTCACAGACTGCAGCACAGAGCTGCGAGACGAAAGGGGGCTCGGATCTCCTTAACAGGGTTAAAGCAACACATTGGTTCTGGTTACTGTTTCCTCTCCTTTTTTTCTTTTTTTTTGGAGAGGTGAGGATGTGCAGGCTTACGGGATTTCACAAATTGCATCATGGGATATACTCTGGTAAATACAGTATGGTAACTGAACTGATGAGCTATTATTTGGGCCCACAGGAACCCATGGAAGCCTACATCCAGTATGGGGGAAGTTAGTCACCGGTGCTGTCTTTGCTTGTGCTCTAGCTTTAGTGTGTTTGTTTGTTTACTGTTATGTTACTGCCTAAATTGGGGGGGGTGGGGGGGTTGGAAGGACAGACATACACAGTACCTGGCTGCTCCTGTCAAGGGGTTTGTAAGCCTCCTGAAAGGGAAACATGCACAACGTAAAACATAAGACGACTGACTCGGGCGTGTTGCAGGCGGACGTGTGTGATAGACGATGAGCAGGAAAGGTGCAAGCTATGGAGATGAGGCGATTGGGAAGAGACTGGAAAAAAAGACTCACAGCCTGTAATGTTGAAATCAACGTGTCAGACGATTGACAGGAGGAGATGAAGTGAAAATCAAAGGCTCACCTTTCTACCACCTTGCTACTCTGTCCTATGGAGGATCTGTCCAATCAGACCCATGTGAACACTTTTGTACTCACGCCTGTGGATTCAGAGGTTGTGAAGTAAACCTCACCACAACACAGCTACAGTGACAGCACTGGAGGTGAAAACAGAAACAAGGTATTCAGTTTGGTCTGTACCATTTCTTTGGCTATTTTGTAAACTTAACACTTGAGGGCGCTCTTTTGGCAGATTCACTGCAGTTTGCCCACTGAGGAAACTGGATGTGTGAAGAAAAATACCAAACTTTGTGGCAGGACAGAGACACACGACATCTGGAAGAGGATCTAAACTGTACATTTTTAAGTGTAAGAATCAAACAGACAAAATATTTGTAAATATTAAGTTTCATGTTCGTTTTTTTCCCCTTTTTTTTTTCTGAGTGAATGAATGAAATACTTATTTTGTGACAACAGAAGACAACAGGTGCAGTTAGCAGAAAAACATGCCCCCATAGAGATTTCAAACTCACTGGTGAGTAAAATTGCTTGCCGCATTGAAGTACAAATTTGTTTTATTTTCATTACCTTGTCTTGTTCTCACGTTGCCCATTATACTATCAATCACATGGGCATTCTTGTAGCATCATGATTCCTAATCAGGAATGTCATTGTAGCAGAATTAATTTCCTCTGCAGTTCCCGCATCAATATGTATTCAGCATTTGCCGTGTTCCTATGAATATTACATGTTGACATTTGAAAATGTTGTTTCAGTCTCGTTTTAAGCTTAAGCAGACTTTTATTTTGAAAACTGATCCAAGTGTACTCCTGACGACTCTGCACTGCATAACGGGTGTGACTTTCAGAGGCAAAAATGACTGATACAAGCCAGCTTGGCCTTTTGTCAGCTAACTAATGTAATGAAAGTGTAGGGAACTGGCCAGTGATTCATGGCCACGACTTGTCATCTGTCCACAGACATGAATGCAGTCATATGAAAAGTGAACCCACTTTACATGTAGCAATGTTTACATGTTGCCACTTAATCATTTGTGGGACAGACATGAGGGCTTTGATACCATAAGATGCCTCATACCATTACAGAGTAACTCCATCACACATTGTGCTGCATTGTGATTATGGCGGTTGTGTTGCTGTACAGTAATGCGATGTAGCAGGGAAGGGTTTCGTGGTGCAAACAGACGAAAGGTGGACGAATGGCGTGAGGTGAATCCGAAAAGTCTCACAGTGGATGAGACTGATGTTTGTGGACTCGCGTGTAACCAAATGAACAGCACTGGATCTCACTTGATTCTTCCTTGAAAGGAAACATGGTGGCTTCCTGCCCATCAGTGAGGTGATCTGGAGATCCCGTGTCATACCAGGTGCAGATGCATGAAAGCACATGATTAAAGCTGCTGACAGTGATGCTGTCTTGTAGAATACTGGAAAAGTTTCTCCGAGATTCGTCGCCGTACTCTGAGACTAAGGCTACATTCATACAGCTGTTTTTTTTTTAAGACGGATAAAAAACGAACAATACACGTGTTTCCGCTCTAACTGAACGGTTAAGTAAGTTCTACTTATGGGACGTAGCCTGAGATATCACTGAACACACACTCTTAATCAGTGATAGCTGTCAGAATAAAGTGCTAATGGAGTCAGACTTCAGTGAAAGTATTTGACTGACAGCAGCTTTAACAGCCCACACTGGCAGACAGACACAAGAAGCAGTGCCGCATATACCGTCACACACATATAAATCATCATCTTGCAAAGTTGCACCTGTTGTCTTGTTTTTACATTCTTTGTTGAATTCTGAAATCAGAGACTTGAGATTAAGAAAAAATGTTAAATAATGGAATAAAAAAAAGAGAACACAATTATTAAAAAAAAGTAAAGTAAAACTATATAAATAAATGAGGTGATGATATTTCTGTTTACTTTAGAAGTTATTATACACTGTATGCTGTGATTCTGATCTGGGAAACATTAAAGACATTCATAGCCAGACTGCATATTTAGTTTCTTTATTCATTCACAGGCACATGAAATGAATGTTTACATGCTGAAAATTTCAATTTTCTTCAAGGGGTGAAACACTCAATGTTCTTTATTTCGGTTGAAGAGAAGGATAGGTCCCTCACAGTTTCATTCACTGTCTTGTTTGACTTGACGTGTTTTCTTTTTTCAGTTCTGCCATTCTCATTGATATCTGCCACTCATTACTCTCCATTTCTCTTCAAAGACTCTTCACACTGTTTGAAAAGTCATCTACGATACGGACATGACCCTTGAACTATGTTGTCAGTTTGTCTAAAAAGTATCTTCTCCAACTTGCTGGACCGCACTGCACAAGCATTACGAAATTCTTCCAAGTCCAGGGTTTGATGATTTCACAGCAACCATCAAATCCTTGTTTCTTCCTGTGTGTATCAGCTACTCGTCTCTCTGCTTTCCACAGGCTTGACATCCACACTTTTTCTTCTCTGTCTTTTAAATGTTGGCTGCCGCCTGCGTTATCTCATTTAACTCTACCCAAGCTGGCAACACTCAACAAGATTTTTTTTGCCCGGTTTTAGTCACGATTCACAGTTGGGCAGAGTCTGCACCAGTCGGCACGAGTTGGGGACAGTCAGCATGGTGAGTTGGCACAGAAATGTGTTAGTGTGTTGAGGGTAACAGACCTGACCCGACCTCAGTCGCAGTCAGTCATACATGTTTGAATTTTTTGACCCGATTCTGGACACAATCAGGTAGTATCTACTGACTACTGACTCACACATGTTGCCAACAGCCAATGGAAAAGAGTAGGTGGGACTCAGGAAATAGTGTCAGACAAAAACGACAGGAATTAGCAGGAATATAAAAACAACGTTGTTTTTTTTTTTTTTACCCTTTAAACTGTCCGTCTTGTAGACACGGTCGCCCTTGCGAGAGTTTGATGCTTTCAGTTGGCTTCAGTTGGTTTGACAAATCATGTAGTCTGTGATCCCTTCCCTTGTTATAACTGATATAAAAATACTGCTGGCAAATATATTTAGTATTATATTCTGTCTATATTCTATCATGTCACTGGTAGCTGTACTTTGACCACACCCTTTTTTTTAAGGTCCTTAAAACTAAAATTATAATGAAATATGGCCCAAACTCATCAAAAGTGAAAAATATTTTTATAATAATAATAACAATTCTGATTATAATAATAATACATCAGGTTACATTTAACACATTATTAATTTCAACATGTAATTATGTATAAGCTTGTCTAGTGTTTTAATTACAATTGTCTGAACATTATTTTGATTTAATGTTTTGATTCTATTTAATTCCTGTCTAATTTGATATTTACAGATTCATTTTGCATCATAAATATGGCTTTCTGTTGTGAACTGAACACTTTTGCTTTGAAATGGTGGGCAATATCATCCTAAATATTTTTTAATTGCAACATCATAATGGATTATCAAGATATAATTGTAATTTCTAATTACTAGATTTTTAGACTAGAAGTGTTTTTTCACTCCTGACCACACTAGAAGTTCACTGCCACCCAGATCATTCTGAGTTTGAGGCCCCTGGTTTAACGGAAGAGGAGGTTGTGGGCCATGTTTTCATTATAACATGAAATGTGGTGGGCCGCATGTAATCATAACAAATGATTTCATTAATTCATTCATTAATTTATGAATTCAAATGAATGATGGCTGAGCTCCATTTAGCTTCCTCACTTTCAGGGTGCATGCTGATTCCCTATCACGCTTCCCTGTCAGACATGAACTAAACAGAGCCATCATTAATAACACCTAATACATGACAAAATGGCTGCTGTGCAAAGGACCCATTTCAGGCTCAGTGCTCTGATGGACAGGAACAGAGCCATCACTTGAGTAACACCTGTGCATTTGTTACTTAACTGTGTCAAAATGTCTGCTGTGAAGAAGGACTGTGAGTGTGGTCTGGACAACGCCTGTGCTTCACCAGAAATCTTGCTGGTATGTAACACCAAAAGCATCTGCGTCAATGCTAATTAGCTCCCCTCTCATTAGCATTTCAGCTGCGAAAATGATGACGTCAGCTTTCGTCGAGTTATTACTGTTGGACGGCACCAATGTTGGTGTGCTTAAAAACACATCTCATATACTTTGTGAAATTTTTACTATTCTATTCGAAAAAGAAATAAACATGAATGATAATTGCTAATGATTATGGTAAGTGCTAGCTCTGGGCACAGGTCGCACCATTTGCTACCTTGGTTAATAGATTAGTGTGTGTGTGTGTGCATTGTATTCTGTTGAAACATAAGCCATTTCCTTTTACAAATTTTAATTCAGTAGCACTAAAACTGAACTGGCAGCAATTCATGTTTAGACGATAAGTCATAATTCAAATATTCCTATTTAAACGGTTTAACAGAGTAAAGTAGGGATATGTTGTTGGTCAAAAGGGGAGGGGGGAAATGTTAGCCTGTGACACACCACTAAGGTTAACATACTATTTTTTGCACTATTTTCTAGGTTGTTTTTTATGGAACTTTTGTATTGAAACTGGAGGATTCTGTGATGGCGAGTCCAGCCCATGAGACTAATGCAGTCATGTAAGTAGTTTGGACAAACATAGGTGATGTGTGAACTTCTCAATCTATTAATTTGGACACAAGATAAGTGACATGCACACTAACTACCCAGAAAGTATTAGAACATCATTCAACACACACATATTCACAATGACATAAAACTTTTAGCTCACTTCTTACTGACTTTAAAAACTCAACTGTTTGTTTTAAAGTAGGCTCTGTTTTTCCTTTCAGATTTTTGTTTAAAAATTCAAGCACTGGGCGTGTTAACATGCATTTTCATCATACAAATTCTATGCAAGAATGGAACAAATTCCAAAGGGTAAACTTCCTTTTTCTAATCTCACTTGCTACCCTGATCTAATCAAACTAATCTAATTAGCAGTAAGGTCATTAATATGAGTATATAAAAATATATTTTTATAAAATGCATTGTATGCAGGTTATGTATCATTTTGAACGATGACGAACAAATTCACTGTTTGTGTCAGGAGAGCGGTATAGCAGTGTTATGTGAAGACTGAAGTTCTGATCCGAAGTCAACATACAAGCATACTTATCATATCAACGCGGCCATGCACATTAGAAGTTTGCGAACCCCGACCCCTCATCTGGTTTTAGCATATAAACCCTTACAAACTAACACTATACACATAGTAGAGCTGAGGGCGATGGGAATTAAATTAGATTTTCAGTTGTTAATTGTTAAAGCCCAGTAAAAATAAACCTGATGGTTGCACACAAGGGAAATAAAAGTGAATAAATGTATGTAAGTTTGACAAATGTCCTTTCATTACAGTTAATCCAGTAAAGAGAATTTGCTATGAATCAATAAAATGAAGAAACCAAAATTAATGCCAACATACATATCTGGATGTAGTCATGTCATGGGAATTTTTCAGGAAGGAACCTAAGTGGACTAATGAATGGAAAAACAATCAAATGCATCAAGATTCATTGATCATGCCTATTTTGGACAGTAGATGGCAGCATTTTGCCATCTGTATAAAGCTGTATAATTTTTTCAGAGATAAAGATCAAGGATTAGTTAGTGTAAGCTGCTTCCTCTTACTTACTTTACTTAACTAACTAATATTTTACCTCAGTGTTCTCCTTTTATTTAGCGTGAGTGTTTCCTGCCTCTTCAGCTGAAGATGTAATTTGACTGTTGAATGTCATGACCTGCCTCTGTAGCAGTTACAAAAAAGAGGCAAACGCATGTTGAAACTGTAAAGATGGGATATTTATTAACTTCATATGACATTGTCCAGAGTTCACACACTTGGAATTTCATTTCATTCTCATTTCAACTCTTAACAATGCATGTTGACAACACCCCACATGAAGTGAATAATCTTTTAAGATAAAAATTAAAATTAAAATATTTGGTACGAGAAGAAAAAAAAAACAGAGATCCTGCATTTAACATTGAAAAAATGCCTGAAAAATTCTGATGTTACGGCATCCATCCATCTATTGTACTAAATATGTCTCAATAATTATGATGAATAACACAGTACAAACTTTATAATTTTAAGAGATAAACAACACATGTACATGATATATCACAGAAACAAAAAACATCATCTTGCATAGGATTTATAAAAAGAAACACATTTTCCCAACAATTAATTTCTTTGAATATCTGGATTGATGATTTCACTGGCAGTATAAGGAGGATCTATCACATAAAATCAAACTTTGATGTGCATGTGGTCTATTTCTCAAACTTTGTACCTCTAGTTTCTTCTTAATTCTTTAGTGACTGTTTCAGACTCTCTTCTGCCTGTGCTCGTGTGATCCATTTCCAGGTGGAAGGAATATCAGCAGGCTCTGCACCATGTGCTTCTGCAAACTTGTCATTGAACCTAGCCATTACATATTTCCAGTAGTTGGATGCCTCAAAGGATCCATCAGGAGGAATTTTCCAGTCTGGAAAGAAATCTGTGTATTTCTTGTAAGGATGTCTTTTTGTTTCAGTACAATGAAAATGTTTGTCACTGTTCACTGATGATGTGCATATGTCGGTCACAAGTTTTCCTGATTTCACCCGTCTGTATCCGCTCAGACCCTGTGGCCTATGTAGTTTAGCCATGTGCTCAGTATGGGAACCTCCTCCTTGCACACAAGCCACTGCACAAAATGGACACTGTTTACCACATCCAATGATTTGACTGAAAAGCTCCAGCTGAGGCTTGATATCAAGACATTCCAGTTTCATGCTGAAGTCTGTGCTTTTAAACTTTTGTCTCAGATTTTGTTCCATGTCCTTCACAAATCGTGTGAACCAGTGAGCAAATTGTTCTTGGTTTGCTTTGTTCAGGATCATGAAAGCACCAAGTGCATCCTGGGGAATGACCAGTGTATCACCAAGTTCCTGACAGAAGTTTTTGATGAATGTTTTCAAGTCATCACTTGTTTTCTTTTTGGCCTTGCTGATTGCGTCATGTACGCTGCCGATGCTCGTCTCAAGATGCCGATCCTCAAACTCAAATGCCTTTGAACCTTTTGTGAAGTGTTTCACTGTTTGGTTGAGTATCCAATCCTTCACATAGCCCTCATATGAGCAGATGTACCTCAAGTAATCTGTATGGCTATCCTTTGAAAGCAAATCCAGTAAAATTTCATACTGGGTGTATATTCTTGCAATGAACTGTGGTTGAGCCTTCATTTCGCGAATGATATCAGGACCCAGTTTACTGTAGACAAAGTTTTCAACTGCAGGCTTCAAGCACTGGTTGGTGAATTCCTCAGCTTTTTTTTCAGATTGGTCTCGTTTATTGAACACATCTTTAAAATCTTTACAAAACTTTTCTTTGTGTTTGTTCAAACATCTGTAGGGGTCATTCTCTTGTAAGAAATTGTTGTGCATTTTCTGAAAGTCTGTGGCTGCAACTCCACAGATGTGTTGTTTGAGAGAAACTTCAAACTCTTTGTCTGCCTTAATGTTCTGATTGTTTTCCAGCCGCTTATCAATCATGTGAAGGATCTCCTGGATGTAGACATCAGAGTAATTGTTGAGCTTTTGAACTTTGGCATTCACATACTCGGTGCATTCAACTATGATGTCGTCGGCCAGGTTTTGTCCCACAGTTAAAGGATCTTGTACAGGAAGAATATTGCTTGCTACATGTTTCAAGGCCTCCATGAATCTTGTGACCTTGTATTTGAAAGGAGTTTTGCCACAATCTTCCAGTCTTTTCTGGCTTAACAATTCACATGCATGACTCCCCTTAAGAAACAGATTTAGTCTCAGGTAGTGAGAGACACTGGTGAAGACATCTGTTGGTCTTTGTTCAGAGAAAGTTAGTTTATTCAATGTTTGATCCCACATCTTTTCAAATTCTTTGTCCAGCTCTGTGTCTGACATCTGGACTTTTTTCTTTCTGGACTTTCGACATTTATCAATCAATACACACACTGCCATTTCAATTTCTTCTGTGTGATTGCGCCTGATTTTGTCAAGTTCTGTCATTCCCTCCTTAAGTTGTTTCACTACTGTGAGCTGACTGTACACAGAGCTCTCCATATCTTTTCGAAGGTTCTTTGCACTATTGACAAATTCCTGCTTGTACCTCTCCACTAGATTGACGTGGTTGTCTCTTTGCTTGAAATACTTCTTTATTTTTTCAAGAAGCTCATTTTCCAACTTGGACAGCTTTGTAGAAGCTTCATTCTTTAAAGTCAAAACAAGTTGATTCAAGTCAGTTATTCCAGATTTTGTAGCTAGTGTACCAAAATTGGAAATTGTTGTTTCAGCATATGTTCCCCACTGGTACATGGATTCTTTGACTTCCCATTCCCATTTGTTGAATTCTGTGCATAACCTCATGTATGCCTCAGCAACTAGACTGTTTCTGAAGCTGAAGATGAAGTTTTCATGCTTTACTGCCTCCCACAGGCTTGACATCCAGCTTTCAAACTTTGAGATGTCATTAGGAGAGGTCTCATGATTTCCCAGTAGTTGGATGATGTTTTTCTTGAGCTGATACACAGCTTCACTGTACCCTGCATTGACTGGTGCCATTGGTGGGTTTCCATTCCACAGCCCAGGAATGTACCTGTTCCCAGTTTCTGAACTGTAGTCCATCACATCAGTGAAGCACTTGTTCTCCTCTTTCTTTTCCATTTTAGCTGCTGCTCGTGTCATTTCGTTTAACTGCTCTAAGAGCATATTCCTCTCTCTCAAGTTGTTCTCGTCAGCTGAAACATCTGACACATTCTGGTGAACAAACTGACTTTTAGGCTTTTTGCCCACCTCTTTCATCCTGAGAAAAGCATGCACAACTATTTGCAGGATATCCTTCATTTGGGTTGAATTTTCCATTGCAATATTGATAATGGTGATGTCACTCAGCCCCACAACAAGTGTTGCAAGCTCATTGTCATGCTCATGGCTGTCATCCAGTTGTGCCAGCTCTGGTGACTTTAAGCCCTCAGTGTCAATAATCACCAGAAAGTCACAGTTGAGGACTTCTTTGACATCTTCATCGACTCTGATGAGTAACATGAAAGCACCTCGAGTGCATCGACCGCTGCTGACTGCAAACTGCACTCCAAACATGGTGTTCAGAAGAGTGGACTTCCCTGTGCTCTGAACCCCAAGGACTGTGACTACCAGAATTTTGTTATATGGAGACACCAATAGGTTGAGCTGAGCGAGAACATCCTTCACCCATGTGAGAGGTATGTTGGATGCATCTCCATCTACAAGCTCAAGTGGAAATCCATCAAGCAGTAATCCAGCACAGATTTTAGGCAGATCCTGTAATTGTTTTCGTGACTCATCAGTTACTGGAAGGAAAACTGAAGCTTCATAGATCTGACCCATTTCACGGAAAAAGTGTTCACTTCCCAGTGAACTGTTGGAAAGTTCTCTATCAATGACTTTGATTGCATCTTTGTTCTTAGAATCTTTGCATTTGTCTTTGTACTGCTTTCTGAGGTCAGACAGTTTTTCGCGAGACTGGTTATCAAGGTTCATTCGCAGCCACTTTAGGAAATAACATCTCTCTATTCCTGGGCATGTTATTGCACTGATGAAACACGTCATGGCATCTGATATGTCATGCGAGCTCTGTTGTTTCCTGAGTTGTTCCTGCTTTCTCTGAAGGCCACCTTTGTAGGTTTCTATGTTTTCAGATCCAAGGTTTTGAAGTCTAAATTGTTCTTTCTCTAATTTTGTCAATTCCTTCCATATTTTGCCTTGCAGTGGAAGCTGACTTTCTTTGTACTTAAAGGTGTCTTGAATTTGTGCAGTAATTTCATCTGCATTTCTCTTGGCAGTCTGGCACTCTCTGCAGTCTTCATCAACCAAGATTCCTAGTTCTTTGGAAATGTCAGCCATCTGCTCAATTGGCATCCTCATCTTTGTGTTCTCAATCACATTGTTGACTGCTTTGCGCAGACTTTGAATAAAATCTGCATCATTTATCTGTTTTGTCTTAATAATGATGTTCTTGTTGGTTAAGTCCAGTTGTGTTGCCACCTTTTTTAGAGCATGAATACTAAAGTTTTTGCTTTGATGGTTGCCTACCAAAAAGATCTGTGCCTTGTGGTTTTTGTTGGACAGCAGTTCGCACTTGTGGTCCAACTTGTCAAAAAAGACAAAAACTGCTGCCGATGTCTGACACAAAAAATAAAACTGAGTTTCAAATGAGGCAATGTCCCCACGAAGATTAGCCACAGCTACTGGTTCACTGAAAATGTCTATGTTTTCGTTTCCACATGGTAGGTACCAAGTCATTTCAGTCAGTCCATTAGATATTCTTCTTGGTCTGTCACCACATTGCATGTCATTGTGTACAAAGGTATCATGGTATTGTTGAGAATTACTCAATATCATGTTGAGGATCTTTGACTTGGACAGGGAGCATTCCCCCAGTCTCACAAAAGATATCATTGGAAGTTCAGAGCGAACAATTCTGGCTTCAACAAAGCCTTTGGATTCTAAGACTGACTGAGGTCTGTACTTTTTAACAATGTCTCTCATGGCCCACAGCATGAGTGTGCACACATTTGTGTCACAATTTGGAAGCAGCAGTGGCACAGAAAACTGGCACATGGACATTTTGAGTGTCAGTTCCTGTTGCAAAAAAACATCAGAACACAAGAAGAGAGCAGTGATGATGTCAAGCGGGTTAACCATGTTATGTGTGTTTGTAATGTCCAGCAGATTATCAAAATTCAATTCAGTATTGTCTGATGCTGGGTTTTTGGCTGATTCACATTCTGTGTTCACATTTCTTGCTGTGACATTAACCATCATTAATTTCTTCAGAAAGTACCATGGAAGATCTGACTGGCATTTGGGAGGTTCGTCACTAATGGTCCTCTTATCAATCTGAAGTACTTTGCCCAGTGAAATCTTCTCTGTGTAGTGGTCCTCCAACCCCAGATCCTTTAACAAGCTCTCCAGTTGTGTCACTGTAAATAAGATAATCATAATTTAATCTTTTTTTCTATTAAAGTGAAAGCTTAGTTAGTCATATTCATGCTAATTGGTCATTTAAGGATTTTAGACTGCTTAAACACAAAAGGACAGTACAAAAGGACAGTTTTTTGATCCATGACACCACTGTCTAAATTTATAAGAACATCAATTGTAGATGATTGGCAAATGCATAATATGCACATGGCGATTTTCATGAATGTGGAGTATTATGGCTGGATGAGTGATTAAGTTATATAAGTGTTGGCTAATGAATTAAGGACTATATAGAGGTAAAGTATTAGGCAGCAGTGTAGTGTTTGAAATGTGAGGACGCCAGCACAACATTAAAAGACAGATGGCAGACAGCGTTTGCTTCTGGCCTGCACGTTCACTGTTTGTCCACTAGATGTCCTTAGTAACTTGCAAGGGAGTTAGTGTTTTCTTTCTAGTTTTACTTTTCTCTAATGTTGCAGTAAAAATGGGGTGGAGTGGCTCAGTGGTTAAGACCAGTAGCCTGTGTGCCAAAGCCTTCATGGTCGCAAGTTCAACTCCACCCCTGGCAGGTTGTACTCAATTCCCTTGTAAGTCGCTTTGGATAAAAAATGTCAGTATTTTCCCAGATACAGATATTTAAAGTAAAGCAGCAGTGGTGGTACTGGCTTGTATGCTGACCTGGGCAGCCTCCCTGGTGTAAATCTCCCCTATGTTTACCTCCCCCCAAACACACGCACACACACACACACCTGAAGTTTCCTGCTCTGGAGAAGCAGCAGGCTCCACAGAGGTGGATGGCTCCTCATCCTGAGGGTCCGAAATCATTTCTGTGGTGGCCTGTGTGACTGAGGAGGACGTAGATGGCTCTTCATCCTGGCTAGCTGCAGAAGGTGCTCCACAATCATTCAGAAGCACCCCTTAATTGGCATTGAAAATACAATATATTAATTACACAATTAGAACTTCCAGTAGAGAAAACAAATGAACAGCAGAGTAAGAACTGTTAACTTATTTTATCACATCCATTACATAATATGGTCTACATAAGGATGACATGGTTCTAGACATTTGCCCGTTTTCCTTTTCTTTCCCTATTTCTATGAAATTGTGCACCTTGATGACCTTATATTTTCCCTGTTTGAGCACTTTGACAAACAACTATCAAAGGATCATTACCATGATCCCCCGACACCTCAACCAACAGTCAAGACTAAACCAAATGAAATGTGCTTGACTTTTAAACTTCTCATTAACTTCTCCCCACCCCTCACCATTTTTGGTTTTATCCTCTACATGTGAGCAGTGACGACGCCCATTTGACACACATAACATGATGGCCTGAGCAAGTGAGCACTGAGCACAGATACATATGAATCTTTTTTTTTCTCATTCTCATGGCGCCCCTACAGAATGCCGCCCTGGGCAATTGCCCAGTGCGCCATATCAAAAATGGCCACTGAAGTAAAGTTGCCTTTCCTGGACATATGATTAAAAATTACTTTTAAATACCACTTTAGCCATATTTCATATTTTAATTTGCATTGGTGGGAAAAAGTATCATTGTCTGTCATTTAAGAAAACAGTGGAAATTTCACGGAGCCACAGCATCCTGTATGCAGTCATTCATTTGGATACAATATTCTTTCTTAATAACCACAAACCATAAACCCTGCTCTTCAGGATTAGTTTATCTGAGCACACAAGCACCTATGTCCTCCCCTCAGATTAAATGTCTATTAAGATTTCATGAAATAAACCTCATCAATCAGCTGAGCCTTTACAATATATAGTAAACATAGGGAAACTATAATTATAGTGTTGAATGCTGTGATTTAGAGTCAGACAATTGACTATACAACGCACAAATTGTGTTTAAACTACATCACTTGCTTTTAATTGGCTGTGCATTGTAGAAACAAATCCACAATAGCTCTGAAAAATTCTCATTGGACATAATCATTAACCACATATGTGTTTCTTTATTTTATTTTCCTTATAATTTGGATTAATTATTATAATTACTTACTTTCATGACCTTGACCTTCGCTCCAGTCAGCCATGCACTCGTAAAATTCATCATCGCTTTCCTAGATAAATAAAAAAAACACACATAGGCACAGATGGTGAATCATGATCAGACATGTTAGTTTATTTGAGAAGTGTTTCCAAATTCAATTGTATTTATCATCACAATTTGTAGGAATTAGTCATTTACCTCCATTGTGGGGACGCGCAGTTCTCTCTCACTTGCTCTGGATTAAACAGCTTCTCACTGAAAGTAATGAGACAGTTCTGTAAGGTTCTGTGGGACTTCTGTCGTATTCACACCAGACTTTCTTATTCAAATCCTAGTTCATTTGCTCGGAATGTCCGGTTCATTTGGGGAGGTGTGAAGCACAGAAAAACCAGTTTGAGCCGGTCTAACTTTCAGATGTACAAAGGCGACAGAGGGGTGACAAAGGTTATAAGGATACTGAATAGACAAGTTTAAATTTAAGTAACTGTTGTCAGGTAGATTAACTTTAAAATAGCACTGTTGTCAGGCAAATTTGACGTCGTCAGGCAGATTATACGTTTTATGACACATGGCATAGTCATTTTCCATTCCACCTACAATTTACAATTACAACAATTTAGCGTGTCCAATTTACCTAATCCCCAAGCTGGAGAAAACCCACGCACACACATTGAGAACATGCAAACTCCATGCAGAAAGGCCCTTGCTTAACCAGGGCTCGAACCAGGGTCTTCTTATTGCAAAGGCAAGAGACAGACAATTAAAGTGAAATAATACAGCTTTTACTATTCATTAGCAAACCTACCTTTGCAGATCTGCTGATGACATCACAGCAAACCTTCATCTGAGAATCTGTTTTCTCACTGATGCAGTGTCCGTAGGTTATCTGTCCTGTTGCTGGCAGAGCAGTGCCTAAGAAATACTGTACTGCAGAACCCTTGTGTTATTCTCTTTGTGAAGCAGTTTCACTTTCACTTATGTGGTCATGTGATTTCTCAGAAACTGACAGATATTAAGATCCCCACCCTTAACTGACAGTGGTGGTGAATTTCACCACTAGGATACGCACCACCATTTCTGGGAAATCACATGACCACATAAATGAAAGCAAAACTGCTTCACAAAGAGAATTGTGATTATAGCCAATGTGAAAAAGTGACTTTTGTCAGGCCGATTGTGCCCTCCGCAAAAAAAATGAACCGTCCACCTCTGAATGTAAGAAAAGGAAATGTGCTTCACAGCGGGGGAGGGGGTTAACAGAGGATACATTAACAGATGATTTAGAGCTAAGAAGCAGGAGAAAAAAGTCCCTGGTCATGGGGTTAGTACTTTTGAACTCAGAACAGAACGTACCACATGTTTCTTCTATCTCTTGTTTCAGTGTATTTATCTCCACAACGTTTTAAATTTTTCGCTGGGTTAATCTGAAAATAGATAACAGCAAGTGTATGTTTCTGCTTCACTTCAGCATGTCTTACTCCATTTTTTATGTAAAAAACAAGGCTAATTTGGTAAATGTCGACGTACCTCGTACACCCCAATCTGTGTCTGTAACATCAGTCTTAGTCTTTGATTACTAGTAACAGTTTGAAAAATGTCTTCACAAAAATTCAAGCAGTTGAGGTGTTATGAATTTTAGAAATCACTCCGGGAAGCAAGATTTTTCTGAGCTTTTAATGGCCTTTAGGAGGGTTTTACAAATATGAAACTCCATGAATATAGAATATAAAGATGTCTCGAGGTGTCCTGTGAACAGTGTTACAGGCGTCTCTTTTACTATTGTGGTCAATGGGAGACCACAATAAGACCACTTGGGGGGGGCGCATGAGTATTTTTTCTTGTAGTACCACGAGTGGCCACTGGAAAAATGTCTTCAAGGCAGAGGGGGCGGCGGTCTATCCAGTTGTTATAGTACATCAAAGGATGGACACTGTGTGCGTGGAAACGCGACCATATAACGTGAACGATATTACCCCTGGAATTACAGTTCTGTGAAACGTGAGTGAGGTAGAGAGGCACCGGAACGACCGTTTCAAGAGAACCGACTACGAATTTTTACTTTTCCGAAATAGGGTAATTTTAAATACCAGTGGAACAAAGCCATGACTTCCGTCAGCATCTAAAAGAATAAAATAAAACAGTTTCTCAGTTTTGTGTAAACACTCTCATCCTCTCCTGCCTCTGCAGTGAAAGCGCGGTGTGAAGCCGTGTTGGTATTACTTCCGGAGCACCAGCTGAGCATAAACACTGCGTTTTGCTGTGGCAACTATCGCTGTGCCAGGTGAAACCATGCACCTTCAACACTTGTGAAGCGATAAAGGCAAATTACAAAAACCTTTGGACCCCTTAATGTGCAGGTAAGCGAGTATTTACACGGACTCATAAAACCATCGACGCTTCAAAGTAAGAAACGGGGATATCGAGCGGAGCCGCGCAGCTAATGCTAGACCAGCTGTCGCAGTGACCTCATCTAGACACTGAAAATTGTACCTTTTAAATGTTTCGCTGGGCTAATCTGAAAATAGATAACATTAAGTGTATGTTTCTGCTTCGCTTCAGCGTGTCTTACTCCGTTGAACGTAACAAACGAGGATAATTTGTTTAATGTCTAGGTGTCTGTAACATCAGTATCATAGTATCATAGTCTTCGATTACTCGAACGGCCTCCTGCTACGGATACCCTTACTCATTTTGCTAGTGATGGATAAAATACAATTTAAGCAGTAGTTTTCTGGTCATTTGTGTAGTACATCTGTGTGTCATTGTTAGGCTGCAGCTCGTTTTCATTTGACTGAGAGGAAAATAAGCAAACCAAACCAGAATGATTTAAGAGATGGAGATGAAACTGCATTCTGCATTTTTACCTTTTAAAGTATTTACATTTTTTCTGCATTTAAATGTGTTACTGTATCAGGGTTCTTAAATATTTGCCACAGCAAATGTGTTCACTTTCTCAGATGTGAGGTTCCTTGTGTGCTATTAACCAAAATGTATGCAAATAGATCATTTTAGCACTAAAATCTCATAAAAGGTGCTTTCATGCGCAGCAACAGATTTGAAAAGCCAGACACTCTTGTTGTGGATAAGTTAAATGTCTTTCACTACAAACTTTACAAAAAGATGCACCAATACATTGAGCAAATGCAGGCCATCATCAGTGTGACAAACCTGATGTGAGGTGCAAACAGGTTCTGTATAGAGTAAAGACAAGTGTCCCCAATTGTATTTGGTATATATCCTGTATATATCCATAAGTTTCAAATCTTTTGAAAAAAGTTTATCAATAATTCATGAAATGTGAAACAACTGGCCCAAAGACAACTTCTGAATGTTCTTATGACCTCAAACCATGACTGGCTCTTTACTTACATTGTCCCCCAGCTTCTTCATTTATATACACCAAGAGACACACACCAAAGGCAAGACAGAGCCACGCAATACTGTGATGTCTTCAATCCCTCTGGCAGCTCCACTGCATGCTGACTCTGCTTCCCCAGCTGTAGAGATGGACCCGGTGGAGTACACTCTCAGGAAGCGCCTCCCCCGGAAACTCCCAAAGAGACGCAACGACGTCTATGTCAACATGAAGACTGATTTCCGGGCTCAGCTGGCACGCTGTCAGAAGCTTCTGGAAGGCGGTGGTCACAGGGAGATCTGTGTTCACGGCCTGGGCCTTGCCATCAACAGAGCTATCAACATCGCCCTTCAGTTACAGGCCAGCAGCCAGGGGGCACTACAGCTGGCAGCAAACACCTCTACTGTGGAGCTGGTGGACGACCTGGAGCCTGAAGATCCTGATGAGGCGGGGGAGCCCATGACACGAACACGCAACAACTCAGCCATTCATATTAAGGTGTTCTACCCTGACCCCCAGTAACCTAAGCTGTGCTCAGTGGGCGTCCCCGGTCAAGAAGAAGACATCATTTCTTTCTAGTTTTTTTATGTGATGACCTTTAATGGCAATGACAGAACACAATAGAATGGAGCAGACAAGCAAGAGTACAGCCTATGTCTGTGTCAACAAACATTGGAAATGGACAGCCGTATTTTGGATGTTTTCTGCTCGATTTCTTGATGTCCTGTAGCCTGCCTTTTAGTTTGCATGCATCGATGCCGCCTTGGCGTTCATCTGCAGATGAAGCAGCAGTGTTCTTTGGGTGAAACCTCAGTGTCATTTAATACTTGAAGACATTAAGTGTTTTTGCCATGCATCTTGACATGGCTGTGTTTAAAAAAAAAAAAAAAAAAATACACATTCAAGTGTCTTTTTAATTTTAAGACCCACAGGTCTGTGCTAGTGTTTGGTTCACGTTTGTGTTTTCATAAATAAATAAATGAGAAAACCTGTTAACATTTCATGCAGGTGTTATTGGTGTCCACTTGATGTCAGTAATGAGCTGCACACAGACATGGCAGGGTGTTACCCATCTGCAGCTAACTTCTATGGAAACATCACAACTGGCTTACAATAGGGCTTTGACAGAGGGTCAGCGATATTTAAAAGTGTATTTACTTTTGGCTTTGTATCATTGTAATTGTTGCTGTATACATTGGTCAAAATGGTGCAGTTGATTTGTGGACACAATAAAATCTGTGGCGAGAATCTTTAATTACCGTTTCTGTATGAAAGGCAGATAAGTCTGATCACGGAGTGTTGCAGAGTCTGAGCTAGCAGCTTGTTTTCAGCTTTTCAAAGCCACTGATTTGAAAAGACAAATGTAATGAATCAACTGGGCAGACTTGCATTTGTTGTGGTTTCATCTGTCGCTTGTTTTTCCAAGAATAATGTTTTTGTATTTAAATATCAAATAAAACATTATGGGACAAAATAACAGGAAAGAAAACACGTACAAACATCCTTAAAAACATCTTGTGCTTCCTCAACAAGATATAAAAATAAGGAAAAAAACAAGGAAGAACACTGAAGTAGTCGGAAAAATATAGAGCTTCCATTTTATAGAAAACCTTAAGTTCCCAGCACTAACTGATTGCCTGTCTGCCATTTGACAAACAACAGGCAGTGAGACGTCACGTTCTGGAAAACTATTTGTAATTAGAGCCTCACAGGATGTTAATTGTAAAAGCCAAACACCATATTTTTTTTCCCAGGCAGCGGTTATCAGTGTGTTGTGACTGGCCGTGTGTTGGTCAGGCAGCAACAGTGACACGGATCATGACGAAATGGCTTCACGGTTCTCCTGTAGCCCCCTCGTCACTGATCGACTGCTCCCTCACTCACTGGAACTGAATGTCGGCGTCAGCTGATCAGTCTTTTGCCCCGTTATTCAGCAAGAACATGTCGTGAGAAACGGTGACTGTTAGTCAGGTACGCACAGTCTATAAAAAGGAAGACAGCAGCATGCCAGTGCAAATGGTGTCCAACACCATTGCAAATGTGTTACACATGAGAACAAGGCAAGGAGCCCAACTAAAATCTTCAACATCTGACACAAAAAAATACAAAGACGTGAGTTTTGAAGTAGAAAATCTGTATAAATAGTAATTTGACAACAGTTAAAAATATATTAAAAAAATATTCACTAAAAAAAAACTGAGAGAAGACCTTCTTTGAGGCACAGTTGGAAAATGTTGCTGTTGGGAGAGGCCTCTAATTTTGTTTGCAGTGGTATTGAAAACGGGGTAACCTGTTACAACCTTTCAGTCCTCCATTTATCCTGGTTTCACTCCACTATTCTTCAAAAGACATGAGTGTTGGGGGTCAGTCTGGCTGGAAGCAAACACATGTGCATTATGTGCATATTTTAAACTCACAGTCTTGATTTACACAAACAGAAGTACATCCAAACACAAAGTGCAAGAGAGTGCCAGTAGAAGAGCTATTGGAGCAGTGCTTCCCAAAGGCCTTATTTTGGTCAGTCCTTCACCATGACCATTTATCACATCTATGTTCCAGTGTGCAATCGTCCCCTGTCCATCCACAGTCTAGCTCGGACTGTCCTTTTCTTACAGCTTCCTCTCTGTATGCGAGTATAGCTGTATCTTTCTTTCCACACCACGTACGCCAGCCAGGGTGCAGGTCAACGGTGTCAAGTCCCTCCTTTTGCCTTTGGGAGCACAAATTAGCTTCGTCCTTCGGAGAAGGGAGATCGGCTGATCAGCTGACATCTGGCTGACAAGCCTGTGCACCCGAAAGGAGGAGGTGCACTTTGCCTCGCAAGAAATTGACGTAGACTTGAAACAGATCTGTTGCTGATGATGTCCTCCATGTTCCCTCAAGCCCAACTGCACTTGGGGGTGGGTTATATTCCTAAAAGAGGCAACAAAGGAATATATAATGCTCTTATATTCATTTGAAAAATTAAGCAAAGCTGCAAAATATATGTACTTTCTTAGCTTCTAAATAAAAATAAAAATGTATATCCCAGATGGCCACATGGTGGGAATATTTCCTTTCCATGTTTTTTCTTTTCATTCACCATTTGTCTTGGTTGACATGCGTGTCCAGAAATGTGTTGACTGAAAACATTTATTTGGAACCCTAACACAATTGAGCTCAGCTCAACTGTGTCCTCAAGGCTTCAGGCTTGGACCTGAATGACTTTAAAGGCTGTGTTGCCATAACCTCAGTGATATGCAAAGCTTGTTGAGCAGCTTCCGTGCCCACAGTCTTGTCACAAATAGGCTTATGGTCCCATGACATCCCTGGGTTTCTCTGTTACTAAAAAAGCCCGCCATTCTTTCAATGCAATAAAGTCGTCTCGGCTAGTCAAGTCAAGTATGACCTGAGGCCTTTTTGATCCTACGAAAATATAATGGGTTCAGGAACAGCGTGTGAAATTTAGCAGCATTTATTGGTGACGTTGCATGTTGCAGCTGAAAACCCATGGTGGCCTTCGTAGAGCTGACTCTCGGCTCCTGATATGAATATGAAAAGCTCATTCTAGAGTAATATGCTGTGCTGGATGCTTTAGTTCTGCAGCAACGGTTTCAATCAACTTATACTTGCTTTGGCAATCAAAGGGATTTAAACTGTTAACCTTTTTTTTGGCTTTGTGCAAACAAATACACATTTATATTATTATTATTATTATTGTTATTATTATTAATAATATTATATTATAATTATAATAATATTATTATTATTATTATTATTAATAATAATAATAATAATAATAATAATAATAATAACAAAACAAAAAGATAAAAGTATGCAAATTTAAGTTGCAAATGTAACACTACATTTGGATTCCTCTTGGTGGAGATTACCACAAGAGTGAGGGTGATCTGAATGGATGCTAACTGGCTAAAGAAGATGACAAATCCATGCCTGGTTTTAGTGGGATTTTGTATTCTTCAGTAAGACCAAGAATTCCTGTATTGTGATGTTATTGCATATTGGGCAGCCCGTGGACAAGTGGAAAGGGAACTTGGCTTGTAACCAGAGGGTCTCCGGTTCAAATCCCCACCTGGCCAAAAAAAGGGCTGGGGTACCCCTGAGCAAGGTACCCAACCCCCAATGCTCCCTGTGCGCTACTCAGTGTGGCAGCCCACTGCTCCTAATTCTAGGATGGGTCAAATGCAGAGGAATACTTTCCCTAAGGGGATTCTAATTATATTGTTACTGCTGACCACATATCACATGAGTTACACCCCTAGTTTTTATGATCTACTTTTCATACTGTTGAAGTGACAAAGATGCTCACCTGAATGTTGAGACTACGCAGCACAGCGTTGATGGTGAGCAGGTTTCTAATGGAGTCATCTATGTGGCTGTGCAGTGCTGTGTTGGTGACGGAGGTGCGTAGCAAGCCGAGGGCCTGTTGTAGAAGCCATAAACCAGACTGCACCTCCTGGGCTTTCTGCAGTGCCTTGACAATTCAATGAAGACAGAACAAGAGTTGAAGAGTCTCACCATGGGAGAAATAAGGAGCAAAAGCAGCAGGTATATGCACGTTTGTGATTTAAAAAAAAAAGAAGAAGAAGGAATACATATCTTGTAGAAATGTAGCTACTTCCACACAAATCTTCTGTGATTACTTACATTTTTCTTCTCCCACACATCCAAGTCAACTCTGGTTTGGGGAACAGTGACCGAGTCTGACAGGCTGCATCCTTCTCTACATGACTTCTATGAAAACAAGACGGTGAGAACGCTCAATAAATGTCCACCACGGGTGACTCCGGCAAATTTCGCCTGCTCCGATGTCTCACTGCATGCATACATTTTTCTCTCACCATAGCGACTTCTGCGTCTCGGGCTTCCTTGATGAAGTGGTTCAGGACCCTCAGGTCACAGATCGGCCTCAGCGGGGACGGGAGGCCTGGCCGGGTCCACTCCAACACTACCAACAGCAAGGCAAGCAGTCCTGCACGTCACACACACACACACATACACAAACATAAGGTGTTCAATAGCTGCATCAACAAGTTAGCAACAGCTGTGAGGAAACAGTACGAGTATTGATAAAAGTATTGATGACACGATCTGGAACTGGAAAAAGCACCCGCAGCATAAACCTCTGCCAAGGCTGTTCAGTTCTCTAGAAAATTGCATGAATATCTGTCGTTTTGGTGTGATGCTCACTCGGGTTCTCTTGATTTTCCGTACTTCATTTTGTGCACAGGCGTCAAAGATGTACACCGAAGAAGGCTTAAAGTTTCATGACAAGGCAGAAGTGACTGTCACCATATTTAACCCTGATTCACAGTTGGCAGTTGAGTAACTGGGCCGTCAGATGCTAGTTTATTGCTGAGGATTAAAGAAACAAGAGTCCTAGCACGCTCTGAACCTTTCTGATATACTTGGCAATGGGAGAGGCTCTGCTGTTCATTTAATTTCATGTCATGTGGGCATCCAGCCTTGTTCCCCTCCGTGCCACATGTTGAATGCAGCCTTTCACAGCCGTGAAGTGTGTGACGCAAAAGGACGAGAGAGAGAATGAAGATTGGTCAGACTCGGGCTAGATTAAGTTCCCAGACTCTGATAACAGCACAAATTGAGGTGACTGGTAAAAAGGTTTAGACTGATATTGCAGTATCAGTAGTGGCCCTTTCAACTGTTGAAATCAATATAAACTCCGCACTCCACTCTCTGCAGTCATTGACGCAACTGCACATCCAACTCCTACAGCATAGCATGACCCGTACTCTAAACTGATTGTACTCACTAGTCATAGTGTGCTCCAGTGTTTTGCAACTGCTCCATGCTTATGATAAACGGCGATATAAGCTCTCCTTGTTCCCATGAGTGATCATAGTCCTTTCAGGCTCGTCATTCCGTAAATATGAACACTATTACATAAATAAACAGTGCATGGTATCATCAAGTGTGACGTGCTGCTAGCTCCTTAATATCAGTATCTATTTTTTTTTTTATCAAAGCCTTTGGGAATATGTTTTAATTGCCATTTTATTTGCTTTTATCTATATATTTTAATTTCATTTTTAGTGTGGCCATATCCCTCATGTCAACTGCTTGTTATGCTCTTCATTGTTTCTTCACTTTGTTTTTATTGAACTTATTTGGTTTGTAATTTGTAACTTATAGGGTCATTGAAAAAAGGCTTATAAGTACTTACTGTCAGTATAAGCTGTGACTGCAATATAGACACGACACGACAGGTAATGAAAGCTGAATTGTGATAAATAAATAATAATCTCTCAATCTCTGCACGTCTGGCCTTTTTGCATCATCGTCTCATGGAGATTTGTGAGACGTGCTCGCTTAACTCGCTTGCGGCATTATAGCAGAGTGTAACGACGTTTCAAAGGCAGTGATGTCTGCGCAGAAGAATGGCCTCCTTTCTCTGCACTCCGACATGTGTCTTGTCCAAATTGCGGTCACTTTGTTAAATCTGGGAGTGTGACTGAGCTTGTGGATTAACGGTGACCTTTTCACCTCCTCCATTGCCTACGTGAGAATGCATCATTCTGATCTGCGTAGGCATGCGCATGTGCGCTGGAAACCATGCCAAAACCATGTTGCTATTTTGAATTGGAAGCAGTGGTCCACAAGTGGTAGTGCTTTGGAAAATGGCAAGGTCCAATCCAGATATGTGACGGACGCTTTGGAAAGGTGACCAGATGCTCGCGTGAGATGATGCCTTTGGCATGTGCTATTTTAAAGGTCCAGTGAGGAGGGTTTCTTGGCGTAAATTGAACATACTACCCATTATATTGTTCTTTAAGTCCTTTTTGCTACACCAGCTCTCTGCCCTCATCAATGTGACGCACAAGTCAACGAAAAAGAGCTGCGACAATGAGGGTGGGAGATTGACATGTGGAGAGAGTTGTGTTGAGTCTGGGCAATGTCTGCCAGACTTTTTAAATGGGCACCCTTTCTTTTTTCAACCCAACCCTACACGGAAACATTTACGACACTTTTTACTTTTTATAAACTACAGATAAAATATAGGAAAAATAACCTCAGCAAGTTTGTTTGGTGACCGAAAAAACGCTGATCTGTGGGACCCGAGTGTGGGAATGGCTCCTCTACAGTAAAGGGGTCACAGATTCTTACACACTAACTGACACATGTCAAACAGGTGCACACAAACTGAGCCCAGCAATTTTAAACTGAGTGATCAGGGAGGAGATGACTGAATGCTCCCGCTTTTTTGAACGGGTCTTCCCCACTGACAAATTACAGAGCTGTAAATAAGTTGCTATTAGATGACACACGTGTGACATAATTTCCTGTTCGGCTGTGCTGGAATCAACCTTGTCAGCCTTGAATAACCTTTTCTCTTTTCTGCTGACATCATGACAGTGCCTAAAACTGCACATTCAGCTGTTGGCGCACAGTATCCTCGACTTACCACTCTGCTGTGTCATGGTAGAGGAGAATGACTGGAGATGATATTTTCCCAGTGAACGTGACGGCAGAACAAAAGAAAAACTCAGCTCATCAATTCTCGCAGGGGCCAGAATCTTCAGTGCCTCACAGGAAACACATGTATCATGTGTGTGGGAATAAATCCTGTCGCTCCAAAAACACTGAGTGCTTCGCTCCACTCAGCCAGGTTCAGGTCCAACATGATGCCACGCACCAGCTTCATCAGCGAAATAAGAGGCTGAAGTTCCTCTGTCCTGTTAGGTTTGCTTAATGGCTTGTTTTAAGAGGGGAATTCAATGATTTGTGCACAGAGAAGAGTAAACTTTTGCAGTCTAACTTAATGCGCAGCAGTTTTCAAGGAAGTGGAATTTCCATGAACTGTGTTTAATAAATTCAATTTAGTGGCATGAGAATTGCTGCAGGTCTCAGCAGAAGAATGTGGAGCTGGGCAGAAAGTCGGAGGGAAAACAGGCACAACGATTCAAAGACCCACGATCACAAGACACAAACACACAGGATGTGTCTTTACTGAGCTATACATCCACACATTCATACACTTCCACTAATGCACAGCGCATGCAGCGCGCAGGTAATGTACACTAAGTCACCACGCAGCTCACAGGGGTTGCGTGAAATTGCTCTTACCTCTACCCGATTTCTGCAACATCTACAAACAGGCGCCGCATCTTTTAAAAACAGCCAAAGGCGCTCCGACATATACAGTACAACATACGCGGCCAAGTGCGCGGCACCCAGAGCTGCTCCGGTCCGCGTGTGTGGGTCCGTGACCAGGACAGACGCGTGCTGCCGGTGAGAGCAGTCACCCACCAGAGCTCTGCATCACTGCTGTGCTCTGGCGAAACCTTTTATTTACCTCCCATGAGGATATAGCGACAACGTGATAACCCGCAAGTGCGCGGGCGCATCGCTTGGAGCGATTAAACATCAACCAGCGCATTTGCGTAAAGCGTGAAAATAGAGTAATGACTAAAGGCAGGGTACAGAGGGGGGAAAAAAAGTTATGAAGGCAAGTCTATAACTCACTGGGAAACTCCATAGCAGTATCCTCATAGCCCCTCACTGGCTCCTCGCGCTTTGGCCCATAGGTCCGTCTATTGCCCATTAATTGGAAACGACGCTCTTTTGTGGATCTCTTGCACTTATCCGGTAGGTGTTTCTAAAAACTGATCCTGTTTGATTTTTTTTTTTAATTAATGACTTTAAAAATAAAGTTGCATTGTTTTCTAGGATGACTTGTCTAAACTGCCCCCCTCCCCTCCCCCAGGGTAAAAAAAAATGTTTTCTTTCATTGTCCAAATAATAGGCAATCCCTGTTTATAAACCATTTGCTCTAAAAAGTAAATAATGTCTCAAAAAAAGCCGTGTGGAGACTTCCCATCCATTGTTCGGATGACTGGTCATAACAGTAATATATCAAAAGAAAAGAAAAAGAACTCATTGTTGAATATTGCTGATGTCAACATTCAGAAAGATGATGGAATATGATGGTGCATTCACTGACCACACGCACAATCACAGTCTGTAATAATAACCTTGTACAGGATTTTAAGAGAGTAGTTGATTCACAGCACATGTGTGGATCGATGGACTGCAAACAATGTTTGCATCCTGAGCCTGATGACATGCCAACTTTTATTCCCCCACCCTGCTCCGCCCTCTTTTCCCACAGTGACATCCTCACACATCCTGAATGTCTGTGCCCAGACACTCCTGTCATGTTAAGGTCAATGAAGCACCATGGATGTTGTTTACTATGCAGCTTTCGTGTTGTGATTAAAGGAAATGCCCCTGCAAAATAAATAAAACAAGGATGAGGAAACGGGCAATCAGATTGCCACTTGGAAACTGATAGACTGATTGTCCATGTCCAGTTTTACCGATGGGGGGGGGAAACAGACATTGGTCTGCAGACACCCGTACGTCATGGCAGTGCATTTCTTAATTTGTGTGTCTGGTATATCACAGTTGTTGTAATAATATACAGTGTAGTGTGGATAGAGGCAAAATCATGAAAATGTAATATCTAATATCTGACTAGATAGGAATTGCAATTATTTGATGAAGAAGTGCTTCAGGAATTCACCGGTGAAAAGTTTTGCTGTAAAGTGTTGTATTTGTTCACGGACCCAAAAACAACATGAATTGGACACTCGGTTTATGATGAAAATGACAGTAAAGATTCAAAACTGATTAGTTTGTCATCCTTTCTTTTGACCATATTGTGCAGCGTCAGTGTGAGTGAGTGCAGGACATGAGATCAAGAACACTTTATGTCTTGTAACCCAGCTAATTCACTTTGCATGTGTTGCTGGCAACCTGTGGGACAGTTGCAGCTTCATGCTAGTGCGCTCCACTACCTCCATCCCAGAATGTCATTCACCTCATCATCAGAGTTCAGTCGTAAATGGCAAAGAGCCCTAAAACTGGATTGTTCATGGTGGAACGCACTTCAGGAATCTATATTTATATTTATATGAAGAAACATTGCAAGTCATCAAACGTCACTTCACTTACCAAGAGCTGTCTCCATCAGCCGAAGGCAACACAAATGTTAACTCTCGGTTGCTTCTGTTTCCATCAGCATGGTCCGTTTATTGAGATGATAAATTCTTAGGGTCCGTGAAGTGAAGCCACTGTGGAAGTACCTAGAACTTGTATTCTCGCGAATAGCCATCCATTTTCCTTAGTTTCTGATCTCGCAGTGGAGCGTCGTGCACGGCGACCTGCCAGTCTTTGTGCTCTCTTCTCCCTCGGCTCCACCCTCTCATCCAGATATGGTCTCTTCAGATGATGCTCGTCAAACTGCAAAACCTGAGTCTTCAAAGTTGGCCATTCAAAGCAAGTGGGTTTAACCAGTCCGTTACATCACTTGTTTAAATAGAGAGTTACTGTAGCATCCAGTACACCCTGAAGGACTTTCACTGCTCACAGGCCGTATCATAACCTCTTAAACTAATGATGAAACTAAATCATGATGGAAGTTCTGGGAAAGTGACATCTACCACCCACTGAGCCTATCAAGAAATAAAAAAAAGTTTTAAAACCTTTAAAGTTACTCTCTTCTGTCATCTTTCACCCTTTTCCTTTTGCTCATACAGTCGTGCTTCCTCTGTACTTGCTGCGTCTTCCTCAGTGTATTTGTTTCAGCACCCATAGTAACAGGCGAGAGTGTAACGGCAAGAAATGGAGTGTCGCTGATTGGACAGGGAATGGAGTATGGTGGTGATGATGTTGTCGAGTTGCCCTCTTCAGAATATACTTACTATACTGGAAACGAGGCACACATTGGCTGCCAAATATGCATAAAAGCGATCACATTGTCAGCAACAAAAATGCAGTGTGTTTATAGATCACAATTTTGAGCATTCATTCTTTTTCTACCATTTACCGAGATTCTTGAACTTTCTAGGTTCCTCATCCATTCTCTGTTGGGAGGATTTTCCTCCCACGACATCCTGTGACTCGTCCTAATTGTCAGAAATGCTTGAAACAAATGATAGTGTCAGATGAGCCAAACTTTGCCTCTGGCTGGCATGAAGAAGTGAATGCTGGATTATGCTAGATATCCTCTGACAACCTCTAGTGGATGCTTGACCTGACTGACATTGGCTCTGTAACTAACAGGATGATACCAAATCCTTATAGAGGTATAGTGAAATGAACTCTGAGACTCTTAGGAAATCACAAAATAATACACAAGACTTAAATAAATAAATGGATCAACTAATTGCAATTCATTTTAAAAAAAAAAAATAAATAAATAAATAGTTACGTTAAAAAAAGGACATTTCAGTGAACTTACTGTGAGGAAATGGCATTGACCTTGTATCGGGTGTATGGAGGAACACAAGGACTTACGTGTCATCATAAATTTGCTACAGATGAATTGAGGATCAATCAAGGAATGCGAGTGTTTTCCTCCTAAATACATGTGATTATTCTTATTTGATTTTGTGCATTGCATCATGGTTTATGAAATATTTGTTTATCATACACACAACATCATGGTAATGTGGTTCAACAGGTGGAGCTCTGGAGTTCTGTAAAACCTAGATGATGTGTTGCAATGAATGTATTCATTATCTATAGTGGTGGGTGGACAAGTCTGTCACTCGTTCTATAAAGTAAATAAAGTTGTACAAATAATAAATTAGTTAATTAATGACTAGTTAATGTATGGTATGACTTAGTAATAAAACAACTTATTATCCTAATTACTTTGAGGGAAATACATGAGGGGGGTCCCCAGAATATTTTTGACTTGTTGAGAAAAAAATAAAAAAATCAGGATCCCTGTGTTAAAATATCCCAAAGCATTTCTATTTACTGCCCTGACGTGCTCATGTACTCATCCTGGCCTCTGACAGCCCCCATGGAGCCAGCACAAGGGAAATGTATTGTAATTTCCTGGAAGTGTGGATGTGTCAGTGTGGGTGGCGACATGTGGGGTGGGTGTCTTCCAGTGGTTACAGGAGCCTTTTACGTCAGACAGGAAGTAGAAGTATGTGAGCATATGCATTATCAGGACAAATATGCAACAGCAAGTGACACACTTCTCAAATACAAATTCTTGGAAGCACTGATAAACGCCTACACACTGTTGCCTTTTCACAAGCCCGACTGCGTCGCATGTATGGCACGCACACAGTCATGTGCACACAAGCATGCACACACACACACACACACACATCAAGGGAAATCACTGCAAATATGTAAAATACAACAAGAGAAACAGAAAAGATTAAGCAATCTGTGTCAGCCAAGGAGGATTCGCTAAAAATATAGTTGAATGTTGATGAATAAGGATTTCATATAGAAATGAAATGACTCTAAATGTCTATAAACGTATATCTATATGTTAACTTTTCCTTATATGAGTCAGCTTTAATACTTTATAGTTACCGCAGCATGAAGACAATGTTGACATATTGTTGCAGTGTTTGCTCAAAGGTTTGTTTGCTTTTGTCTGAGCCAACATGAGTGAGAGAGGAGAGAGAAACAAAGGTACGTGCTGAGAGCCATGCTTCATGACCAGGGCAGGGGATTGGGGTGGGAGGTCAGGGATGTGTGAGGAGTGCGGGGGCAGGGGAGTCCAGTCACAGTGACTCCTTGGTTGGAAAGAGACACCGTTATTGAATTAAAGGTGATTTAAAAGACGCTAGAAATGAACCCATATGCCCTTTCCCTATACCACCCTTGAGAACGAACAAAGATGATCATTGATGATGCAAAGAAGCAACTGAGGAAGAGTGTGAAAGTGTGGGGAGTTTGCTTTCATGTATGTTTTGTTTTCTGTCTCAGGTTTTGGGCTCACAGCCAAACAGGTCTACCTCTCTGGCGCGACCAGGGACTGTATATAAAAAGGGCGCGACACAAGACAGGAAGTTGACATAAAAGAATGAAGGACCAACTCAAAGGGACACAGGAGCCAAATCGGGAGCCACTGTCGAGGTCGGAAGTTATTGTTTCAGCTTGCAGGCATCCACAGTGACAGGAATCTTATCACTCCACTGAACTTACGTTGCTCCCGCGGTGATGGCCACAAGTGTGGAGAGCATTCCAGGACAGGAAATATTTAACCCTCTGAATACTCCAGTTAGGCCACTTGCTGGCCACCAACACATCATCGTAGACTACTCCTCTTACAGTTCTTCCTGATCACTGGAAAGAGACATGTTTCAACTTCCCTGGCTAATTCGCTTAACAAGAATAAGGGTCTATCCCTGTACTTAAACTTAAGCACATTTAATGTGCCCTCGAGGTTGAAGGCAAGTACGCCATGATTCATGACGTGAGTAACTGAAGGCAGGTGCGTCATAGCGACACTCAGGCTCAATCCCATTACTTATTTTATACCCCTCTATCCCTAGCCACTTGGAACTAAGTGGCAAGCTGCAGCAACATATTTTTGCAGAAAGATTCCACACGCCACCATCAAAAAAGAAATTGGTTGATGCAAAGAGATGACAGGACATAAAAAAAGTCTCTTCATGATGCTGTATAAAACATTATGGTGCAAGATGGCAGCTTCCATAAAGGAAGGCCCTCACTCAATCCCACCAACACACCTTCCACTGAGGAAGAGTATAGGGGATTTGGAGTTGGGCGCTCCTATCTCTGGGGCTGAGGTTGCTGAGGTGGTTAAAAAGCTCCTCAGTGGCAGGGCCCTAGGGGTGGCTGAGATCCACCTGGAGTTCCTTAAGACTCTGGATGTAGCTCTGTAGGACTGTCTTGGTTGACATCGCCCGGACATCGTGGACAGTTCCTCTGGATTGGTGGACCAGGGTGGTGGGCAGGTGGTGTGTTCCAGCTTCAGGGGGATCACACTTCCCAGCCTCCGCGGTAAGGTCTATCCAGGGGTCATGGAAAGGAGGGTCCATTGGATAGTCAAAACCTCAGATTCAGGAGGAGCAGTGTGATTTTTGTCCCGGTCGTGGACCAGCTCTACACTCTCAGCTGGGTTCTGGAGGGTTCATGGGAGTTCGCCCAACCAGTCTACATGTGCTTTGTGGACTTGGAGAAGCCTTCAACCCTCAGGGAGTTCTGTGGGGTGTGCTCCGGGAGTATAAGGGCTGTTCGATCCCTGAACAACCGGTGTCAGAGCTTGGTCCACATTGCTGGCAGTAAGTCAAATCCATTTCAAGTGAGGGCTGGATTCTGCCAGGGCTGCCCTTTGTCACTGATTCTGTTCATAAGTTTTATAGACAGAATCTCTAGATGCAGTCAGGGTGGTGAAGGATTGGGTGTCTGCTTTTCCCAGATGTAGTGGTCCTGTTTTCTTCATCAGGCTGTGATCGTCAGCTCTCACTTGATCTGTTCACACCCGGGTGTGAAACAGCCAGAATGAGAATTGGCTCCTCCACATCTGAGACCTTAGCCGGAAAAGGGTGGAGTGACCTCTACGGGTCAGGAGTGAGATCCTGCACCAAGTGGAGGAGTTCAAATATCTCGGGGTCTTGTTCAAGAATGAGGGGAAAAATGGAGCGGGAGATCGACGGGTGGCTCAGAACGGCGTCTGCAGTAATGCGGGCTCTGCCTCCTGGGCTTCCCTGGTGAGGTGGTTAGGGCATGTCCCACTAAAAGGAGGCTCCAGGGAAGACCCACTGGAAGGAGATTATGTGTCTCGGCTGGCCTGGGAATGCCTCGGGATTCCCCGAGAAGAACTGGACAAATGGCTGGGGAGAGTGAAGTCTAGGCTTCTCTGCTCAAGCTGCTGCCCCATCTCGGATAAGCGGCAGAAGATGGATGGATGGATATTCAATAATGTGTTCTCTATATCCTTTGTCATTATAGAGCTTTCTTCTTCATTGATATTCTTCCTGTTGCTGAGCTGCTGCTTGCGGTATTATTTGTATGGCTCGCTGCTCCTAGTCCCACACCTTCAGTTAAGCTATTGGCTTCTTGTCACTCTCATCACACTGACTGCTGGAGAATGCAGGTTGAACATTCTTACACAAACTTTCACCTGTAGAGTCAACCTAGACATGCACCAAGTGATTTAGACCTTCTCATAAGTTTGTCTGGTTGGGTTGTTTACATCAGTCAGGGCAGACAATAAGATATTTTTCTGTAGTTGTGATAATCTGATTACTTCAGGAAATGTGTACTTTAGACATTTGCACTTAAAAACAATAGCACATTATTCCAGGCTTAACGTCACCCTTGGGCTTTGCTCCATTTGCACCAAAACAAAAACAATAAATACTGTATTATTTCAATGCAGCAGTGGTGAACGTCCAGCTTCTAACCCATATGACCTGGGAGATTCTTACAATTCATAAATACAGAATAAAAAAAGATAACATAAAACAGCCAGCTACCCTTCTGGTTGTTTGCCCAGGTCACATTGGGGTTAATGTACTTCATGGTAACATGTCGTTGCTAATAAGCGCCATGGCATCTGTCCAAATATATCGGTATTTCTTAGCGATGCACAAAAAGCCAGTCATGAGTGTGGCTACTGTTGCAAACAAGCTGAAAAATGGAATCAGTTATCAGAACAGTGCTCTTGGATTTCTTTTAATGGAATAGTTTGTTTCAAAAACAGCTGTAATACAGATTGTGATCTGGTGCAGGGACAGAAGAAATACAGTTTTTCTGTCAGGCCTGTGATGCCCACAAACCACCCTGGATTCACCCTGTTTCTTGTTCAGCCTCCTACTTAAATGTCACTTTCTTATCTAATCCACCTTGGACTTTTTTTTATTCACAGTATACACGCCACACAGCAGCCCAGAGACCATTGTACTTGCCACTGAGTATGTTATCAACAAAAGTGTTGGGACTTCTGCCAAGAATGAGAACACTGTGGATCACGTTTGAAATGACCTTAGGATTGATCTCAATATTTCAAAAAAATTGCTAAAAGGGTCTGCAGAGACTGTGTTTTTCCATGTCAATTGTTTTTAATGTTGAAAGGAATGTGGTGGTTTTATTTAACAGATCTATTATTGAGTCAATTTGAACCTTTTGTTTGATTGCTTTTTATGACAAACCTATCTCTGCACAACATCATATCCACTTGTGATCATCCACTTCTGGTTGAAATCATTCTTCTTCCTTCTAGAAGGAGATGCAGGCTCCCCAGAGTCAAAACAAAAAAACATTTCCAATCAATGCCATCAACTTGCACATTTCTTGATTGCACCAGTTCTATTGTATTGGTATAGTTGCAGTATGTATAAGGTTTTCAAGAACTGTGAGCCTGGAGTTGTCTTTGCATCTGTACATCATTGTGCATCAGTGGTTCCCAAACTTTTTAGCCCCTAAAACAATGGTGCCAGAGACTCTGGACCAGAGGAAAACATTTTATTTTATTTTTTATCTGAAATTTGACTCTTTTAAATCAATCGTTATCTTGACCCCTACTTTGAGAATCACTGTTCTTGAGTATAGCATAACCTGGGCAGCCGAGAATCTAAGATTTGTGGGAACAACCTTGGTTTTGTCTATTTATATCTTTGTATCTAGTTGCCAAATATGTATTGAAGGGAATGAAACATCATTGCATCCTTGGATTTTACTGTGTGTAGACACTACACAGGAGTATTAGTGGTATTAATGTTATTGGGTGGATTCATAGGTTTATAGTCATAGACATGTATTCATATACTGAGTGCTGGGAAAAATGATGATACTATAGTAATTGTATGTCAATAATTTTGTAATGGAGAGGTAATACTATTGTAATCTAATTTTATTCAGTACAATTCCCAGCTTTGTCATGGTAATGGTGTTGTATAAAGTAATATTCAGGTATAAGCTGAGTAATTACAATTACCGTCATCATTTTTTACACATTATGATTACCATTACCACTGTTATTGCCAACCTGTTAATTGATGACCATATTATTACTTCTTTATTACATAATTATTACATATATCATGCTATTACTAAAGCCTAAACATATTTTGTGTGCATAGTCATAACCGTTATATTCACACAATCTGTGGATGAGGGAAAGATCAGCATACTCTAGTTCAAGAAAAAAACCTCCTCCGAAAAAAGATTTCGAATTAAATTAACACAATGGCTGTTTTTTCGCAGATAATGATCAAGTTATTGTTACTGATGTCATGGAATAAGACACACTGCGCCATGAAATTGACCAGGTTTCCCATTTGGTCCTTCACATTTCCTCTCGTGGGACTAGATAAGTGTTGAAGACAGTGGACCCAAAGTACATAGCAACAGAGATGTTGTCCCATTGTGTGGAATCAAAAACTACACATTCCTCTGTCTTTAAAGATTAAAGGTTTTTTTCCCAAGGATTTCTGTCAAGTTATGTCATTGACATTTTTTGTGGCGCTCTAACCAAATAAAAACAGGTTAAAGCCCCTCCTGTATGTGGTTAACGATAACTTCAACATGAACATTTAAAGTTATTGTAGTGTAGTGTGTAACTTTTAAATGTAAACAAAGGTCTGTTACATTGAAACCATTGCCTATGCACCATAGGGAGTTCATTCAGCGGGTTTGATGAGATGAATGCTTCTTATTCCTTTACACACAACCGCTCCTGTCAGGTCTGATAGTATTGCTTGACAGTGCCTGTTTTCAGATGAAAGACGCAGCATACAAACACTGTGACATCATTTCTGCTCACAAAGACTAAACACGGGTAGAATAATATCAATAACCTAAGGTTTTAAGTAAATAGTCCCAGTGAAAAATGGCCTGTAGTGATAGTTACTGTATACTGTATGTAGTTTACAGAAATAAAATAATGTACCTTTTAAACTGACACTGAGATGATGAGAACTTCTCGTACTAATGCTTGACCTTTCATCTCAACTGTATACCATCTGCAGTGGTGTATGGCAAGAGTAAAAACACTGCTGTGAACAGCCTCCATGATTGGTTTTAGTTTATTTATTTCGAACATAAAGAACAAATCAAAGCATTCACATTCATGTGTTTCTTCTCATGTTTGAAAAGGATAGAGAAGGAGTTTAAAGCTTACTTAATCTCACCCCTTCTCCTTGAAACATGAATTAATTAATCAGCATGGCTTCCTGTAGACATCTTTCTACATTTCATCACATCATTTGTACTTATATGTACATTATATACATATATACAAGTATATATATATATATATACATATATACATACACACGCTGTATATACACCTATACCAACATACATAGACATCATGTTTTGACAACCTCTTCTTCTTCTTTGTGTGAAAATCACGTGGTTATACCTCAATTTGAATTGGTTCATGTCTGGACGCTGCTTTTATTTCACACTCATACTGTTTCTGACTTTATGAATAGTGAACTGTGTGTGTTCCAGATATCCAGCACTGTGAATCATTTATATCGCTCTCTCTCTGATTCAGAGTAATCAAAATAATAAATCCTCTCATGAAGTTAGTGTATAGAATATGTATTTCTTACATTTATTTATTAAGATACACTTACTAAAAAGAGAGACGTTTCGACCGGTTCACAGTAGGGAAAAGCACAGGTGTCAAATGAATGATGGCTGAAGTCCATTTAGCTTCCTCTCACTAGCGTCCTGTTTTTCGTGGCACCAGTTACGAGGAGTACTAGAATGCCTTTCAACTTCCATAATAAGTCATGAGGAAAAACAGTGTGAGATAAATGCTTTATTGGAAAACTCCCTTGGGCTTGATCTCAGCAGTGTCTGTACGGTTGGGAAAAGCTTCTTTAGTAACTGACTGACAGACGACCTGTCCAGTGGTGTTGCAGGACATGAAGTGGCCCAACTGTTGTGTCGCCCTCATGATTATTTTCTGTCAGATACACATATACAAATAATTAATCATCAGGTTATCAGTTTGCATTAAACTCTTTTTCTTTTTTTTTTAAAGCTGTAAATGGCTGTGGAACCTGTATCTGATTGAGTCATGTGCACAGTGTGGCCACTGCTCTCCTCTACGTTGTGTCTTGCACAGTCATCAGAGTCACAGCACTCACACAGAGCATCGTCTCCCTCTGTGGCACGCCAGCTGAATGACAGGGAAACGGGTCCTGATTACACACTTTCACACAACATTCACGCTCAAATGAAGGGATTCGAAGCTGAGACAGATGTGAAAATTAAATGAGACCAAATGGCGATGATGACCCGATATAACGTCACAACCAAAGAGGCGGTCTAACCTGAATGTGGCCCTGTGGAAGAAACACGCTTTATTCAGATGACTCTGAGATTTTTGTTTCAGTGTGGCCCTCAGGTGGCAGCTGATGAACATCTACAAAAACAACCATGCCACAAGATGTTTGAATTGTTATGATGTGCTGTTGTTATTATTATTATTATTCAGAATGTAATAAACTGGCTACTGTCTCCACAGACCTGCTCCACAGACTCCTGCTTGAAGTGGAAGGCTTTGACACTGAAGCATAACCTGTTATCCTGCTGCCTACGGAGGAATTTCGACGATGACCCCGGTAACACGCTGTCCACGAGACATCTGCAAAGGAGGAACAACACATGATTATTCGACATTTGAGTCCGACCTTGCTTTGTTTCAAGTCTGATCACTTTAAAACAGAGATGATGACTGAGGATTACAATATCTGAGTCTGAAGTAAAGACTGACCCTTGTCGGGTGATAAATTTGTAGCTGGGCGTGGAGAGAGGGTCAGGCTTCAGTGTAGCGACACAGTGGTCCACAAACACAGTCAGTGGAGGGTGCAATGGAGCTTCCACACTGGCCTCCAGAAACACTGCTTCTCCCTGCTGGTAAACTGAGGTACTACGTAGAGAGGTACAGTCATCTGTGAAAGAATGGAAAGTTGAACAAGAAAAAAATAAATCTTTTCCAGTTTCATATTTAATACAGACAGAATACAACTATATCCTGTTAACCTTCCTCTAGACTACAGGTCTCAAACTTGCGGCCTTCCAATCAATTTCAGACGGCCCAACTTTGGGTTATTTATATGTTTATTTTATTAAAACTGAGATTCATCAAATACATTTTTATTGTGAACTATAAATCGTTCCATAGCCACACAAATGCTTTTATTTTGAATGTCTGAGAAATATCATCACAGATCATATATATATATATATATATATATATTTCTGCTATATCATGATGGGACATTTTAGTTTGAGACCCCTTGGGTCTAGATTGAGTTAGATAATAGTTTCACCTTCCACAGTACGAAGGGAAAAGTGCAGGAGGCCAAAAACACTGACAGTGGATGTCATGGGTAGCCACGTTGGAGTTAATGGTTGTGCACTCACTATCTGCTTCCTGTGCACATACAATAAAAAAAGGCTCAAGTTAAACAATTGCAAAGTGCAGCTCAACCCTCGAATTTGCTCCAGTCAGAAAGGTCACAGCATAAATTTGACCCACTTTGCACGGAGAGTGCATGAAAGGTTATGCAATGACATGGCATTAACTTTACCTCTTAAACCGGCACTCAACAGGTATGACAGTTGTTGGTCCTCTAATAATTAAACTACCCGAGGAGGTAGAAGCCAAGGCAGGAAGTAGTAATAGCTGGTTGGAATATACAAGCCACTCAACATGAACCTGAAGCACAAACAAAGAGGTACATATACATATATTGTATGAAGTAATGCATTTTTTTATTACAACTGTAACCTAAATGTGGCAAAGCCAATGTTTGTGAAACCTATATGGATAATCTAATAATGCAGTAATATGTGGACACGAGTGTATTATCTGAAGGCATAAGACATGAAAAAAATAGTCAGTATTCAATTTCTATGTCTGACATAAATTCAGAGGAGAGGTTCTAAACAACTCAGCAACCAATCAGGTTATGGAAAAGTACTTAACTTTAACTTCAAAAGAATATATTTAGATGAAATGTTCTGGGGATAAGGCTAAAGATAGAAATGACTAGATTTGATGTAGAAACTGAGCAGCCTCGGTGGAGGTTTGTGCTCTCCTAGGGTTTTTTTTACAGTCATCTATTTTTTTAAATGATGTGACCTACTAATTAACTGCTTTGATTTGTTTGTACTATTTTAGGATTGATCTAAAACAATGAGTGCATTTATTTATAGATTGATGAAAAATTCTTTGTTAAGAAACACATTTATGAATAGTATATTGTAAAACTAGGACAGGTGTTGTGATGTCACTTGGACTTGTTCTTACACTGGACACAGTGCCACAGTCCTGAAGCCCTGCTGAGATGACCAGTGCATCGCGGTCAGACATTTGTTCGCTCGGTCCACACCGTGGCTCCCGTGTTGGGTTTGCTCCAAGTTGCAGATGCTCGCGTCTGAACGGGATCCGCCTCTCGTCGAAAAACCGTCGCTTTACTGTGATTTTTATTTGGACCTCTTCGCATTTTATTTCAAGTCCGGTTCTTTCCAGGGTTTTTCCAGACAACGAAGCGCGACACAAACACAGCGCGGCCACCACATGGTAAACAAGTCCTGTAACTCTGACCATTTTTAGTGGAGTGTTTAATTAGCAGTGTCAGGTCTGTCAGGTGTGCACAAATGTGCCGCACCGACTCTGGACTGAACCAATATTAAAATGCAAAAGGCAAACATTGACAAGGCTTACAAGTCAATGTACTATTGTTAACCAAAGATTCAAATGATGAAAAAGTAAAACGACTAAAAAAAGAAATGAAAACGAAGCAAATTACTACCGTTATTTGGCTGTGGTCAAGGCGGAACTGATATTGTATTGCACGTGTTCCGCGGGGACCGTTACTGCGGTTGCACCAGACGTTAACGGATGTTTCACAAGTGAGAAGTTGTTTTCGTCCTGTTTCTGTCAAGTGTGTGTTCAGTTGAGAGCAGTTTTAAATATGGATAAGATGGATATCGCAGCGGGACGCGACGAGATAGACTGGGGAGGAAACATGGCTGAAGAGCGGGGGATTAAGAAAAACACAGTTTTATTAAAAAATGTCCACACGGATCTTCCAAATCCACTCCCACGCCATGTGAAGTGCACTCTGGTTAAAGGAGACTATCGCTACTTCCATTATGGCTGTGATGGACAGGATGACAGAGGGTGGGGATGTGGCTACCGCACCATTGAGACACTCGCTTCCTGGGTTTGTCATAACTTGTCTCCACACAAGCACCAAAGTAGACCACCACCAAGTATCCCAGATATCCAGCAAGCTTTGGTTGCAATGGGGGACAAGCCAAACTCCTTCTCAGGCTCCAGAGAGTGGATTGGGACATTCGAGGCCTCCCTGGTCCTTGACTATTTCTACGATGTTCCCTGTAAATTGGCTCACATCAGAGGTGGAGGCGCCCAGTTGGAGCATGATGCAGTGGAAGAGCTCCATCAACACTTTGAGAAGCATGGCTCTCCAGTCATGATGGGAGGGGACAGGGACAATTCCTCTAAGGGGATTTTAGGGGTGTGCACCGGGAACAAGGGAAGTTACTTGCTTGTAGTTGACCCTCACTACTATGGATGTCAGCCGGAGAAAGCAGAGCTGCAACAGCGAGGATGGGTGTCGTGGAAAAGAGTCTCATCTCTGGATCAGACTTCATTTTATAATCTGTGTATGCCTCAGACTGCCAGGACGGGAACATAACTAAGTGGCAGACATTGTGTCTGTCTTGGACTTAAATGTGTATTATTATTATTATACTGTGGCATTATTTTACTTTGGTGCACTGTAAGCTATCCAGATGTGTTGTCAGTACTGTCAGTCATTCTGAAAATGAGCTGCAGTGCCACTCTGTGGTGAAATTAACAATCTGTTGTTTCATCATCAGTTATGTTTATTTGCATCACTTTCTATTCTTTCTTAAGCGTAAAGATGTGGAAATCGAGCCAAATAATAAAACAATTATACACACATATTTGACACTGATTTTATTAGACTGACCAATCATTTAAGTCACTACCTTTTTAATTTTCAACAATACAGGTTACTTCTCTATGTTGCAATTGTTTTATGGGATATAATGTTAGGCATTTTTAAATATATTTATCTGCAGTTCATCATTTATCCCTTATAGTATATTATTTGACAACAGCATTCAGTTCTATATATATTGTATGACTTGCCATTTCTAAATTGTAATATACTCTAACCTTAGATTCCATTCAATATTAGTTATCTGGCACACAGTCCTTATAGAAAATCTGAAAGTTTTTGTCCACATCCATCCTCCCCTTGAGGAACTTCTCCAGATTCTTAAGAGGAACTTCCACCACATGGTTGTTGATATGACCGTTTAGCCCATAAGCCCCGAACACTGGGAACTTGTAGCGCACAAAGTATGGTGCGTTTTGGTCAAACTCAGTGCAGCAGTAGGCCGACCATATGTATTCCGGTACAGCGACCCGGTCCAGGTTGTCTCGACGTATCGTGTGCCCGGAGGTGGTCACCCCGGTTACCACAAAGGCTTTGCCTCGGCAGTAGTTGTTGAGGCGTTTGCGGAGAAGCTCCTGGTGTTCTGTCCAGGGACCTACGTTGAACTCCCTGCTCTGAGGCACCACATTCGTCAAAGTGTAGGTGGCGGCTTTGTCTAGAGGGTCAGCCTGATGCTCGTCGGGATTTAGTTGGCCACGTTCATATTGAACCACATCAGCATAGTCCTCAAGGACTGCTTGGGTGTCCTCAAAGTTCATATGCATGTTTGAAGATTGTGGGAAGGGCTTCATGTTATTGCTGCCCTTTTCTGAGGCCAACTGTTCAAGGAGAGAGCGAAGAAGATACTTCATAACATGTTTTATCTTTCACATTAAGACAGTTTGCTATATTCCCAAAAACTACACACTATAAATCACTAAGTACTATTTAAAGTACTTTATCTCAAGCTCATTGTTTTGGTTTAGATATTAGATATTTCCTACAGCTACATGAACAGTCAAAGCACAGTTTACCTTGGATTTTAATTCATACAGACCTTGAAAGAACACTCACCTGGGGCTCAAACATCCAGGGGAAGTCCACTTTCTTCTCCCCATCTGACTTCTTGAACGTATAGGCAGAATAGACGGGGATGCGTATATGGGGGTCATACAGGGTGACATAGCGGGGTTGGTCCTCATACCGTTGACAGATCTTCTTAAAGGAGTTGCCGAGGTAGCCTCGAGGTGGAGTGCCCATGTAAAGGGAGTCCTTGCAGCGTTCCTCATGGTTAAAGTCCTCCACCACACCAGCCTGGGCCTCCTGTAGCCACACACAGACCAGCATGCTCATAACTGCTGACACATGCAAGGCACCGTTTGCAGATTTGATTAACATCACAGCAGCTCCTTTTCCCTCCATCTTTCAACGTTTACGTCCGTTTGGATGCCTCTGCTCCGTCTTATGTGTCTCTTTTTCACTCCACTGACAATCCACTATTATCTATGAAACAAACTTCGGTTACAGCTCTATCAGACCCAACATTTCCCTTCTTGCCTCAAGTGAACTGGTCTCCCATTGTCGAGTACTTTGCATACACAAAGTGCCACAATTGCCTTAGCAGTAATTTGATGGTGCGGAACTATATCATGAAGAGTATTTTAGTACTCTGCAAAGTCAATACGCAGAGGAAAGAAAGGGCTCTAACTTTTGAAATTTTGAAAATTAGACTTTAAAATGATTATGCTCCCCTTTTTCCATGCAGTCTACAAACTACACACTACACTGCTGCTGCTGACATAGTGTAGTTTTTCACATTTTGTAGTAAAATATAATACCTTTATGACCAATTTGTGAATTTTAATATTGTAAAACAAAGCTTCACAGACCATCCATTTAATAACACTTCAATCAGGTTTATTATTGCAAATAAGACAAAAAATGACCGGCTGTTTCTTAGTCATGCATAAAAAGAGTCAAACATTTCTGTTTATTGGTGCAAATTCCACATTTTCTGTGACAAGCTTTTTTCCAGTGATTTGGCTGGCGTCAGCTTTGAATTTGTGCCCACTGGATCATGTCTGAATTTCAATTTGAATAACTCGACTCCAAATCGCAGACTTGGAGTCAAATTTTTTTATTTAGTGCACTTTCAGTTGGACAAACATGTTTTCATGCATTTTTAAAAGTCCTGATTGTCTTCTTGGGACACGTAAACAGAGCCTCTTTTATTGAAACCAGTGCCTTATGCAATCATCTGATCAAGGTTTGTTAAAACAAGAAAAACAGAACATGACCAAAATAATTTATGGCACTTTCATGGCACCTTACAAAAACATTTTTATCTCATGTGTTTTAAATTTGAAGCTGGTGGTAAACAGTCGCCGACAAAGATCTGAAAATTCTGGTCTACGAAGTTGGTCTTCTTCAGGAACTCCTTCAGGTTCTGGACAGAGATTTCCACCACCTCGTTGTTCTCCTCATTGAGCCCATAGTAGGCAAAAGATGGCAACTTGTAGCGCTCATCGTACGGGGCGTTGTTGTCAAAGTCAGCACAGCAATATGCTGACCACACGTATGTGGGCACTGCGATGCGATTGATGTTTTGTCGGCGGATCATCTTCCCCGAGGTGGTGATGCCCGTGATGATGTACGCTTTCCCTTGGCAGTAGTTGTTGAGCCGCTTGCGGATGATGTGCTCTTGTTTGTTCCAGACTCTGTTGTTGAAGTCGGGCACCACCGGCACAACATTAGTCATTGTGTAGGTGGAGGCCTTGTCATCAAGCTCGCCCTGATGCTCTTCTGGGTTGAGTGTGCCACGCTCGTATTGGATGGCATTTGTGTAATCATCAAGCACAGCTTGGGCATCTTCAAAATTCATGTGCATGTAACCACGTGGGAAGGGTTGCATCTCCTCTGTATCAGAGGATGTGGAGAGCTGTGGAGGCAGACAGACAGTGTCAGGACGAGGATTTCTTTATGCAGTACTCACTTGACCTCAGTGCAGAAACAAATGCATGCAAGTCTAACCTTCTAGTTGCCTTTACCTGAGGTTCATACATCCAAGGCACATCAACACATTCCTCCCCATCTGAGCGTTTGAAGGTGTAGGCAGAGTAGACAGGTATATGGTCCACGGTGTTGTACAGCGTCACATAGCGTGCCTTCTTGTTGTAATGTTGACAAATGAAGTGTGGGGAGTGATGCCCCAGTCCGGTTGGTGGTGTGCCCATGTAGAGGAATTCTCTGCACTCTGGAGATAGCTCTTTTTCCACTCTCCCTCTTACTGCTGATAATAATACAGAGAAAAGCAGGACAGCCATATGTGCCTGAAATGCCATTAGCCCGATGTCAAATATGTTTCTGTGAGCTGCTACAAATGATTGACTCTGTCTCTGTATCTGCTCGCGGAGCTCAGTGTAATCCACAGACTTGACACTCTACGCTCTGTAATCAGGGTTCAGCATGCAAAACAATGTACACCTTTCACCTGAAAAGATCCACCCACAGTGACAGACATGCAGTCCAGCTCTCTATCAGTGTGCTACATTCTATGTACAATTCTAGTCATGACTAAAGTCATTATACGTATGACCAATCAATAACTCAGTGAGGTGAGCACGTAAATAATATTCTGATATCACGGAGTAATGTGGGAAAATGACATGCATATTGGTGCTTTTATGCTGCAGTGAAGCATGAGCGGTTTCACGTCTACAGAGAAGACTGAAGGCCTGTTTGTAGCCTCTTGGTTTGTTGGTTGTTTTTCTTTTTTTTTTTACTTTATATAAAATTGCAAGATATGGTGTTCTACTGAGTGCCATTCTAGTTTGTAGGAGACCTGACAGAACATAGGTTTTAGTTTTATGTCCTGTAAAACCATATCATTTGACCAAATAACAAAGACATAAAATGAGACAGCAGTTTGCAGAGCTCGGGTTTTTTAGTTGCAGATGTTGATGCTCCACACTATGAATCCATCACTCCATTTACCATCAGAGGGACATAATGTGGCCCTTCCTTTTGACTTGTTTTTGAATAACACACTGTTCTACAACAACAATAACATCAGTTGCAATAATATGACACTTTATTATTATTGTTGTTGTTGTTGTTATTATTATAATAATTGTGAGAAAGAATAAAAAAGACATTTTGATTTATTCTATTGAATTCCAATCTTTATTTACACATTTCACTATTCAGAAAGATATGGTGGCCCTGGAGTGCCAAACACTACAACATTTAAGAAAACGCTGGAACATTACAAAAACACAGAAACATGAAGAAAACACAAAATGTTACAAAAACATTAGGGAAGCGCAAACACATTTTCTTAATATTTTTGTGTTTTATTAATATTTTTTGTTTTCTTAATACCTTTGTGTTGTCTTAATGATTTAGTCTTTTCTTAATGTTTTAGTGTTTTCCTAATGATTTAGTGTTTTCTTAATGTTTTAGTGTTTTCTTGGCCACCATAGAAAGAAGCACTTAAACCCATTTATTTTTTCTTTCATTTTTTATTTATTTATTTCAAGAGTCAGAACTATACATAACACTGTCTTTAAAAAAAAAAGAAGGTTTATTTAAGTTAGGCCTGTTTCTCAGGACTTTTTCCACATACAGTGAATACAATCCCATTCATTCACTCGGAGTCACTGGTCATGTCGCTCCTCTTCTTCTTGAAGGCATTTTCGGACACGCAACCTTTATAGAAAATATTCATGTCATCATGTTGGTCTATCTGTCTCTTCAGGAAGTCCTCCAGTGTCTTCAGAGGAACTTCCACCACACTGTGGCCTGTCTGTTTATTCAGTGCATAACCACCGTAAGTAGGGAACATAAATCTCACTTCATATGGTGAGTTATGGTCAAACCGTGGGCAGCAGTATGCCAGCCATAAGTATTTTGGGATTGCTAAGCGGTTCCTGTTGTCTCGCTGGATGGTCGCCCCTGAAACAGTCACTCCTGTCACAATAAACGATTTACCATGGCAGAAGTTATTGAGGCGCCGGCGAACGGTGTCCAAGTATGGATTCCAGGAGGCATCCAGGAACTCTGAGATTAATGGGACTACATTGGTCAGAGTATAGGTGGAGGATTTGTCGTCTGGCTCGGCTTGGTGTAAGTCAGGATTGAGTGGGCCACGTCTGTACCCCACAGCGTCTGTGTAGTCCTCCAGCACAGCCTGGCTGTCCTCAATCAGAGGAGGGGTGGCATCAGTCAGGGGAAGAGCTCTCATATTTCCACTCTCATCATCAGAAAGCAACTGCAGGGAGGAAAAGGAGGCATTAGTCACTTTGTAAGGTCATGACTGAATACTGCGATAATGCAGAACGACCCTAATGTGCAATATCACTGAAAATGTAGAGCACCCATAACCTAATCTCACTAATGTTTTTCCAAACAAAGTTATGATCGCAGCAGCTTTGTGCGTAGAAGTGATGTTAATAATATTGATTTTGATTCAGCCAATCAGGTCGTGGTTGCTGTTTAGTTTGTCCTGTTTCAATTCTGTACATGTCTTCTTAAAATGTCCCTCTCTTTTTTTCTAAATTGTGTGTCTTCAATAACATTCAAAAATGGCTGATCAGAAGTCACTTCTTCAGATAAAACAGCGTGCAAAAGAGTCATGAACTCTGTACCTGAGGCTCATACATCCAGGGTGTATCCATCCTCCTCTTCCCATCAGACTTCTTGAAGATGTAGGCTGAGTAAAGGGGAAGGCGGCAGCTGCTGTCATATAATGTGGTGTAGCGTGGTTTGTCTGCATACTTCTGGCAGATCCTGCGCAGGCTGGTTCCACTAATCCCTGCAGGTGGGGTCAGCATGTAAAAAAAATGGCTGCACTCTCTGAAGCTGTTGGACACAGTGGCGCTTACCGGGGCGGACACCAGCAGCAGCAGGGAGAAGGTGCAAAACAGGTGCATCCTCACTCAGCTGGCGTAGGTGGAAAAACAACAGGAATTTTCTCCAATTTGTAGTTTGACATGCACCACCCGTGAATAAAGAAGAAATTCTGCATGACGATGAGGAACTTTCAGTTTAACATACCACACTGCGCTGCTGGTGGTGTTGCCAGTTGTGAAGACTGTTGATAGGGAGTCAGTATGCAAAGCAGCAGCAGCTCAGAGTAAATTTTCTTATATGGTTCCAACAATGTCAGTACAATCATGTCTTTCCCGGGCACAGTCACTAAAAACAATAGACTACTTTTTATCGTTATATAATTTACTTTGTCCTTGAGATCCTGTTGTCAGTGTCTGCAACAATTAATACAGCTGCAAATGTTTTGTCCACCTCAATCTCATTAATATGAGAGGGCAAAGTATTGGAAACACCATCATGTAAGAAACACACCTGCTATATGGACCATGGGGCTAAACCTAAAAGACCACTCATTGTACATTATGTGTGTAAATAAAATAATAAACTGACTTTTGACAGTGGAACCCACCTCTTCATCCATAATGTCTGTTGGGTTAATTTTCTCCATTTTTAATACACCTGTTTTATATATTTTATTTTATTTTTTAATAAACAATTGCTAACCTTACAAGACAGTGGAGTAAATACACAGTCTGTGAGACTGAGCAACCTTGGCAGATGTCGGCATCCATGCTCTTTCACATGTGTTTATTATTATTATTATTATTGTTATTAAGAAAACATAGAAAATTGCTCTTCATAAATTTGGATTATTTGTGAATATGAAACTTCACTAAAAATATAATGTAATAACGTATATTATAAAATACTCCTTTTGGTATTTGAAAGAGGTATTTAAAAGAGTTCACAGATGATATTATCCAGAATAAATGTACAAATGTCTTGCCACAGTTTACGGATGTGTGTAAAAACTTCCTCAACATGGGAATCACATGAAGCATCTTAATATCAATATCAGTTTTGAATTTCACCTATTTTCTCTTTGCACAAATGTAATAAACAGTGCCATCTGCTGGTCAAACTGTACAGCTGCCGTTCACAAACGCACCGCGCATGCGTAGTTAATTTAACCCGCTAAACATCCACTTCCACTCAGTTTCTTGTCAAAAATAATGAGCTAAAATGTTAAAACACGACACTTATCCCAAACTTGAAGCGAATAACTGTAGAGTTCATGAATACACGTTTGTGGGAAATAAACATGTTTGATTGTGTCACTTTATTGCAAACATGGGTGTGTATGTGTGTGTGAGAAGCAGTTTTCGGTGCATCTACGCCTTCAATACAGTCTCTCGCTGATGGTGGCTCACTCCTATAGTTTACCGAGGTGGAACCTTTGCGTTTGAAAATACCGTTTCAAAAAGAGTAAAGTCTCTGCCCTGAGAAATCGGTGCTGGTGCCTCGCCACAACATTGGTTAGCCGCTTGTCAATGTCCAGTCACGTGGTGTCACACGGACGGCCATGTTTCCGAAACACAAACAACAAGAAGAGTAGCGACTGGGAGCCACAGCAGACACGTACTGATACGCAGCAGCGACCGTTGGAGGAGAGGGGAAAATAATAAATAAAACACAGAGCACGACTTTCTGAAAGTGCGATTCTGTCGAATGAATACGTTTACAGTGTTTAAAGAGACCAATGCAGACGACGTATTGGCCGTAGACGCACCGTGCAGACAACCAGTCTGGTAGCTAAAAACAGTAAAGGTAAGCCATGGTTCTTTGCAGATGGTGTTTTAGCTAGTTGGCTAACGTGAGCTAATATGCTAACCACGGCTTTTGCTGGTCGGCTGCTGGTTTCCCTCGTGCTTCAAAGCGCACATACAACGAGACATTTCGTGTGAAAACGTAGTCTTTTTAGCCACCCTGGTTGCTTTGTTGGCGTCGTTTTAGGCCAAGGTGTGCTCTATTGTACGCGGAGTAGAGGTGGTCGACGCTCCGCACAGTGGCGGAGCAGGCCGGGCAGTCTGATCCAACACACCGCCCCCTCCGCCATCATATCTGGTATCATTTGAACTTACAAGCCAAGGCCTTAAGTATCAACGCGTACTGTGTGCTAGTTTGGGAAGCAAGCTAGCAAATCTCAACTCTGTTATGCAAGTGAATTACGATATACCGAGCCACATGGGGTTCAACCGCGATTCAATCTTACATTTCCAACACATTTCTGTGCAGGAAAAGGCTTTGGAGGCGAGCGATATGGTTGCAAATGTGGTCCGCAATCACTGACGGTAGCTAATGTCAACTTGAGCTATTTTGTCAATATTTTAGCCAGTTTTACCCCCAAGTCGTTTGCTCCGTGCAGTTTGTGTAAGTTAAAATGTGTGTAAAGTTAGCATTAGCATGGCTTTACAAACTGCACTCTGACAAACCACGCTGTCCCGCCACGTTTTGAAATACATAACGGGTAAATAATCAATAAATTGCTTCTCGTTAAAACTAGAGACACTCTCTGTCAATGTCAATCCGTTTCCGACTCTCACTATATTCTAGTGATACTTTTTGTGCTATTGCAAGAGAGGTTGTTTATTCACTTTGAAAGCAATGGTGTTTCATTTGATATTGGGAACTGTTTTCTCAAATTAGTCATTTTGCTTCAGATCTGGAAATTGATCCATATTGGACAAAACTACACAGTATCTTGAAGGTACTTTGACATGTTTTTTTTTTTATTGCTGCAACGATTGATAATGAATCTATTGTGAAATTGCTTATCAACAATTCTGACGTTAAGTCATTGGTAGAAATGATTACAACTAAACAATTGTGGTTTGTAGACAAAACGAGACATTTGGTATTCGTTTCAAGGTTCAGCAGTCAATTAATTAAATTTTTCAATAGAGTAATCAATGAAGGAAATAGTCAATGTCAAACATATCTCCCAAGGTTAACTATTGTTTATAAATGAAATAATGTGTTTGGATCACCACAGAATTTTCATTTCATAATTTCTTCCTTTGATCGTAACCTACATACCCAGAATGTTGTTTTTTTGTGTGTTTTCTTTAACCTTTTTGCAGTATACTTTACAGTATACAGTGAGACAAATGGATGATGCTGGTTAAAACAAACAAACTTAACCTCCCAAGTGCCATTTTAACTTCCTGACCATGTCTCGGTTGATGGGACACACCAATTATGAGTTTTTTTGCATGTTTCTACCAGAAGTCTACAGCTACGTGACGAAATAGCATCCTAAATATGATGCAGATAAAGTTGTGTTTCTAAGTTATCTGCTGCAGTTTCCTAAGTATTTTCCTCAGTTGTTCTATCGTAATGCTTATTGTAATTTGTTTGGTTTGTATGTGTGATAAATATGAAGTAACAATATCAAAGTAACAATTTTCTCCAGATGATTCTAGTCCGTGTTATTTCTAATATAACGTAATTCCTGGACGTGATCATTGTTGCCATGATTTAGTTTACTGTGGCAAACTGGTCTGAAGAGACTAGAAATTAAAGGACACAGAGTGATAACCAGCGGATAGGGAAGTTACATAGAAACATAAGTATGAAATGATTTAGGGTCTGAGTTTGTATTTCTTAAAATCCAAATTGTTAATATGAATCACATCAAAATAATTTCACATTGTACATCATTTGTTACTACAGTCTTATTTCCCTTAAACTTAACTAATCTCTGTTCCTTTAGGATTTGTAGTGAGAAAATATTCACATTAAAGGAGCTGAAAAATAAAAACCTGTTTCAATTTTAAAAAAAGCAACAGTCAAACCGATTGATCAAAACAGTTGACAAATGATAGAGTAATCAAATAATAAGAAAGTTAATGATTAATTATTGTGGCCATAGTTTATACCAGGCCAAAGAAGTCTGCAAGATAAATCAAATCTATGCTTCATTACTGAATTCTATGAATCAGGGAATGCGTTCACAGGGGGGCATGCTAATTTACAAGGCTGACACACTCACTGAATATTAAACTCCCTATCATCTCATACTGAAAATCACCATGTCATCTATCTATAAGTGAGATGTTAAATTTGTTTTTAATTGTTTGTAATGAGCTGCCCATTTAATGTCAATAATGTGAAATGTATGGTACCCCAATACCATCCAAATATTATTCCTAAGAATGAAGAGGCTGAAGTTCAAATTCAATACAACTGATTGGTTTATGGTTTGATTATAATGTAGACTATCTTGTGCTGAAGTTATATTATCAGCTTATTTCATTCAGAAGAGCAATAGAGAGAAGAAAAAAACACTAGTTTCTCCCTCGCTGATTTTATACCCGTAGTTTCCTATGATACAGCCATGCACATAATTCTAGAGCATAATGAAACAAATGTTCAAAATCAACAGCCATAAATTCAGTGGAAGTCTGAGAAACACTATAAGCTAATTTAAGATGGTGATAAGGAACAACATTGTTGTCACTGCAGCACATATGATGGCACATTTCCCACCCCAAGAAGTTGTGTAAATCGCACCTTCTATTAAAAGCAGTGCTCCAATTAAATTAACACAATCTGTTTGTGACTATGCACAAAAACATTTTTTTATGTTTAGTAGATACACAACTATCTATCAAAGACACCAGTGTAACTTGAATGAACTGCACTCAAAGATGTGACGTGTTGACTTTTGAACGTAAGGATGCAATGTTCATGCAACAACGCTACTGCATTTATGTTAGATGTTGAACTGTACTTTGCTGGTAATTGATTTAGTTACCATGGGATTCAAGAATTGTCCCCCTCCAGCTGCATGTATTGAGAAGCAGCTGGTTCACAACATCATTGAAATAGACTGTACATATCTGGATGGAAAATCAACAGTGAGCAGCTAAAACAATGACCAATGATCATTACTAAACTAGAAATAGTTATGCTCTGTGCTGTTGATCGAATTGGGCCTGTATCTTTCAGGCTGACCAATGTATTCCAGCTTGAAAATAGTTTGTCAGTGCTAAACATCACAAAATTAAAATATATTTCCATTCCAATAACAGCAGAGGAAAACTGCCAAGCTTTTAACAGTGCATCTTAGTGGCTAATTTATTAGTTGAACACTTGTAACATCTTCCTTTTAACTATCCAGGTTCTCTGATACTGTTTCTCAAACTTTTTTCCCCAGTGGTGCAAAGGGAGGAGGAAATAAAGGAGTTACCTGGAGGTTGTCCGTCAATCCACATTTCTGTTGGAGTGAGAGAAAAAGGCCCGGCTGGAGAGAGGGAAAGGAGACGGGGAGTGTGTGTCGCGTCTGCTCTAGGCAGCTGTTCCAGCAGCCTGTTTCATTGTTTTGGCTGTTATTTAGTTCCTGCGTTACCTTTTTGATGAACCAGCTCATATTTTTAACTTTATTGTGAGATATAACTGCTGTAGTAAAAAAACAAAAAAAAAAACAAGAAAAGAAATATAACAAAAAAAGAAAGGAAATATAACTAGCAAACCTGTTTTTATTTTGTTCTGTCGTTAATTTCCAAGTTTTTTTTGTTTCTTTTTTAAGTTCAACAACCCTTTTCAGCTGTGAGTAGCAGGAGCTTCCATTCTCCAAACTATCGTTGAACCCCCTTCCTTACTTAGTTAGGACCTGATAACCTGATATTCCTCAAGCACCTGAAACTGGCAGCTATTCTTTTTGTGTCTGTGTGTTTGGGGAGTTCTGTGACCACAGCTTAAGCACCACTCAGCCTTCTAGTCACCTAAGCCTAACTAAAGCCAGCCAACTCTCGCCTGGTCCAGCCCAGTCCAGCCTGCTCCGATCTTCTGGACAGGGTAAGGCAGGCACATTAATCCCTCTGGTAGCTAATATTTGTTTCTTTTCTTAAATCAAGAAAAACCCCACAAACTAATCATTTTCCTCTTCAGATACTCAGTTCTGTGTGGACGTGAGGAATATGACTGCTGAGACTCTTAACTTCGGCCCAGAATGGTAACTTATCTCATTTCTTTTGTGATTATTAATAAATACTACTTAAAGGAGAAATTTCCCGAAGGAAACCCAAACGACTGTTCTCACAGTAGATTTTTGGCAGTGATGTAAGAGTGTGAAGATGTAATTTTATGAGTCAACACTACAGTCACATCAGATTTCCATTGTATAGAGCTGGACCACTTAAAAATGATATACTATACCGTATATTAACTACAGTACTTGCAGCTAGATGGGGACAATCCAGTTTGTTGTTACCCAATTAACTGGCAACAACTTCAGTCACTAATACAAAAATTCAATTTGTTTGACTTTCAAATGTTCATCTTTTTCTACCTGACATTTTACATCTACTAGCAAATCGAAATGGTGAAGATTCACTTAAAAATACATGTTTTGTACTGCACGAGACCGACATGCACTACTACTCCAGTCCACCAACACAGAGGATGTTTACCAACAAACTAATGATAACTATCCATGTGGGAGTAACAGTTTTTACCTGCCCTTCAGTGGGTCTTTATTTGTTGATTTTGATAAAGCGTTTCCTGAGTCAGAACATTGATCCTATTCATCACTTTCTGTTCTGTCCCTCTGATGTTTCTTTGCGTTCTAGGTTAATGTTTGTGTAGTACTTAATTGAGGGGTGGTGGGTTGGTAGCTCTCCATCTCTAACGGCTTGTGAATGCTGTGTGCATTCTTGGTGCAGTTCCAGTCTTGCAGAATATTTCTTTCTTTACACATCTGCAGCTGCTTTCCTCTGTGTGGCCCCTGCAACCCACTTTTATCCTTGTGCCATTTGAACAAAGCTGTAGAGAGCACCATATACAGCAGCAGGTCTTTTGAATACCAAATTATTTGGTCCGTTACAGGTATGTTGACCGTAGAGTTTGGTACAAAAGTATGGTAGACCAATATTTGCTGTGGAAGAATCTGACACAGTGAACACAAGCCTGGATAACCTGTTCGATTTCATTCTTGTCTTCATCAAAGAGCAAAGCTAAATATGGCTTTAGTAATACAAATTTAGGGACCACAAATGTGCAAAAATAATTCTCCTCTCTCCCAGACTGGTGTGCTTCTGCAGCATTCCTCTTATTATGCATATTAGTAGCTGCTCCACTTATTTGTGCCCTCTTTGAAATGGCACATGCTACCAACTGCTTTTTCATGATGCTTTCCTTTACCTCTTGCGTCTCACACCCACCTCTGCATCTCTGCCTTACATATGGTTTTGATGTGGGTCTGTGAGTCAATGACACCCTTTGTAGAGGCATGTGAATGGAGTCATTGTTAAGCACCAGCTTTGGGTACTGGCCTGCTAGTAATAGCTTTTAAAAATGAAATCTTGAGATTGGAAAGCTAATGTATCATCTTTGTCGAGCCAAGTCTATTCAGGGGGACCTGCGTAGGAGGATGAGTGATTTGTTACAGAACATTTACTAAATTCCTTTCTCCTGACTGCAAGATGGATGCTATTTGATTTTTTTCACTCTCCATTTGGGATTAAAATTAATTTTATGGTTGCACAATAGCCTACTTTTCTGTAGTATGTGCCAACTGGGGGTTTAAATGAAGTTATAAATACATGATGATATTTCTCCAGTATATGTCAGCTTAAGTCAGAAGTGCTGCAAACATGTGGCTTTAAAGATTTGATCTTTAGCTGTCAAACAGTTGTGTTGACATGTCTTGTTGCTGGTCATATTCATACACACTAGCATTTTTTTTTTTAAAGCGGCAAGAAATGCTTCACATTCCACCCAGGTCTTGCAGTGTGAATCCAGCACTGTTTGTTTGAAATTCATGCGCGAAACATTGATTTCCAAAGTGCCCAGTCTTCATTTTAAAGGACCTCTGCGATCTTTTTCACGCAGGCTCCGTGCACTGTCCAGTGGGGGGAGTGTGACGTCCCCCCCTCCTTCCCCTGCCATGCCAAAGTACAAGCTGGCCGATTACCGCTACGGCCGAGAGGAGATGTTAGCACTTTATATCAAAGACAACAATGTGAGTAAGCGTCTCAAGAATCACAGAGTAAGAAAAACTTGGTACATAAATAGCTATTCTGTGTATTTTAAAACTTCCAGTCACTTTCCTGTACTCAATTGTTTTAAAGATATAGTAAAAGGTTTAGGCATGATTTTGTCCCTTTTAAAAGCATCTTTTGTTATTGCCGTGTTTAGGTCCCAGAGGACATGCAGGATAAGGAGTTTGCTGCTATTCTGCAGGATGAGCCCTTGCAGCCACTGGCACTGGTTCCTCTAACTGAGGAGGAGCAGGTATGCCATACAACACACTCTCTCTAATACACTGGTACCTGTTCATGTGAAGCAGTCCCGTGCTGTCAGTCTCGGTGTGACTGACAACACGACCTTGCCTCAAAAAGCCAGCAGCTGTTGATTGACAAATGTGGCCGTTTTCACTCACATGCCTCACATTCCTCCCTTTTGCTCTTTCCATTGTCTCTTTGCAGAGAAACTTCTCCATGTCTGTGAACAGTGTGGCGGTGCTGAGGCTCATGGGAAAAGGGGTCGGTGGTGGGGCTGCCCCGGCCGGAGTGGTCCGGGGGCGAGGGGCCACACGAGGCGGTCGAGGTAGAGACCCTTGAAAACCTCCCCTACATTTATTAGAGGGGGGGAAAAAAATAAAAAAACAAGACTGTACTAGTTTAGCCTGGGAGCACTCATGATAATTCCACAACCACTTGTACTGGTACTAGCATGGGTCCAACAGCAACAGAAATGCTGCCCAAATGCTTGGCTGAAACCACTGTGGCTCTTTTCCAAGGGGACGTTAAAACAGTTTATTCAAGCCAACCACTCAAGTGTTTATTTCCCCCTTTTCTTCCACCATCTTGATGCTGCACACTTCCTCTTGGCCTGTCTAAATAGTCCTGCTTTTGTCCAGCCACACCTGTGTGGAAACTACTGGGCTTATGAAACCACCTAATGCATGAACATCGCTCTGTATTTGAAAAGCCAACATCAACACTCACTGTCCGGTTCAGCATAGACAAGGAAACAAATCAATGTGTAGGGTTCGTGTGTGTGTGTGTGTGTATATGTATGTTGTGTGTTTGTGTATCTTGGTTGGCTTGTTTGCTGCCTATTTAAAAAAAAAAAAATCACATCAAAACAGTGTCTTTGGATCAGATGTTGATTGTATTTAATATCAACACCCTTGTGTGTAAAAAATCAGGACGAGGTCGTGGTGAAGGTGGATTCTACCAAAGAAGTATTGAAGATGTGGAGGTTGGTTTCGGCCGCAGCGCCAGAGAGATTCACCGCAGCCAAAGCTGGGATGACCGGTAAGAAAAAACATTGCTTAAACTTTATTTGACTTTGGAGGTCAAATAAAGTTTGACTGCAAAGTGTTAAAGGTAATATTTTCATTGGTGAGAGGAACTGTCATCAAGTGTGGTAATCTTTTATAATCTGCTCTGGTATTGTCATTTTTTTTTTTCTCATGTAGTGAAGTTGCAGGTGTCTCTGCCCACACAGAACCAAAGTATGTTTACATGGTAGTCTGGATAAAATGCATCTGTCTTGACAAGATGCAAGATAAAACAGGATGTGTATAGTGAAAATAAAAAAAGAAGTCAGCCTGTTGGCATTTTCTTACTTAACTAATGCGTTTTCTCCCCATTTCCTCTCTTTCCTCAGGGGTGAGCGTCGATTTGAGAAGCCGCTGCGGCGGGAGGTGGGACGTCCTGGCTTTGAAGATGCTGTAGCTCCCGCGGGTCCAGGGAGGAAGGAGTACACAAGGGCTGACAGCGATAACTGGCGTACCCTTCGGGAGGAGCATGAGGAGGAGGAAGGGGAGCCAGGCACCAACTGGAGACTCACTGGACCTCGCAGAGATGGTATGATAAATACAAGTGTTTATTTATTGTTGTACTGCCTCTTGTTTGTGTTAGGAATGTGAGCTCTACACGGGAACAGGCTTCATAAATGAATGTTCTTGTAAAGCCTAATGCAACATAAGAAACATATTTCTCCAGCTGTGACATCTGCCTTCCTCACCCTTCTGAGCGGCACAGTCTGTGATTCTTTTTTTTTTTAACCATATGGCCAATGGGGGGGGATGTATTGTGGTTTGCTGAGACGTGCAGGTGAATCACACGGCAGAGATTTTAAAGCAGTTAAGTGGGTCAAGATGATAGTGATGCAGTTTAAAACAACATGGACTCATGGACAAGTTTGGACAAGTTTGAGGAAGTTGACCTGTTGCAGTGCCAGGACCAGTTTTGTCAAGTTTCACATTTCTTTTGGTATAATCAGTAAAACTCTGTGGTTTTACAGCAGGTGTGATGACTGAAACTGGTTTAATTTTATATGGTTTACAAAAGGCTGTAATGTTACACATCTTTCTGAAAGTAATGAAATGACTTGAGAAGCAGTGATTTGTCTTATTTCTCATCTTACTGTTTCCATAAAACGATGTCTGCAGCACAGTGTGATTTCTAGATGACAAAGGATGCAACCTTTAAACTCAGAATATATTACCAGTTTAAATGTTGATGATGTCACTGATTGTTGCACATCAGTATCTTCTCTGACTTTGTTCAATCGCCTGCTTGTGTCAGATGGCGGTCCTCGCTCAGCAGGCTGGCGGGACCACACTGGTCCAGGCGAGAGTCGTCGGAGGAAGTTTGACTTTGACTTCCGGGACTCAGAGGGTCATGGTGGCAGTCGCCGGCGTGCAGGCAGCGATGGGCTGGAGGACGGCGACGGCCTGCCTGAGTGGTGCACAGATGAGGAGGATGGGGAAATGGGCACATTCGACTCCTCAGGAGCTTTTATGCCGATGAAGGTTTGTAACTGTAATTTGTTTTAATTGTCTGATGACATGCTTTTGTATCATATAGTCTTCATTTGCCTACCCTCATATGCAAGTACATTCACGCTGGTTAAAATTTCCTCTACTAACGTTTTTCTCTTGTTTAGAAGGGGGGCAAGGAGACAATCCTGGAGGATGAGTTGGAGTTTAAGGGGATAGAGGAGGAGGAATATGACGAGGGCTTCCCTGATATAGAGAGGAACAGTGCCGAAGGAGACAAAGGTTAGGAAATATTTTCCTTGATCAGATTATTTTAGAATTGATGTACAATGTGTTGTATACACTTCTACCAAGTTATTGAGTAGCACTTATTACATTTTCTCCAACCCTATTTGCTGTCACCTCCCAGAGAGTAAAGAAGTTGCCTCTGCTGTAGTTGATAGTGAGGCAAAGCCAGCATCACCTTCTTCTTCTCCTCCAACACACTGTACCCCTCCATCTGTGGAGCCTCAACCCAGCAATCCAGGCCCGGTGGTGGATAATTCTTCTCTGAACAACAGCCACCCTGTCAAGGCCAACGCTATGCCTGGTGAAGGTATATTCTAAAAACAAACAAATCACTCAGTATTTTCTCGTGCCAAATGAGGTGTTTCCTGCTTCTGACAAGTTATTGTATATGTAGTACATTTCCATCTTGTCTGGGCCACATTTACTATGCATATATAATACTTTTAAGTCTTACTGTGTTTTGGAAGGGAGGTTAATGAGTCAGAAAAAGAGCTGCATGATGTGCAGAATATATGATTAATTCAACAGATGAAAGCATGAAAAGACAATATTTAAATTTAAGACAATGATATGGGCCAGCTTTACTTTTACCAGAATGTTGTATGATTCATGCATCTTTGTCAAACCACAAAAGGCTTTTACCATTCAAAAATGTATCTTGCCAACTAAGTATTAGTACTATTTACTTTTTTTTCTAGTTAAGCATCCTGATTTGAATCAGTTGGATCCTTGTCCTGGCTCTGTGATCATGTTTATTTTGGTTTGATATACGATATGTTTTAGCCACAGTTATTTGATATCTTGTTTACTAAATCTGCTGTTCCTGCTGTATCAGTTACAGAGCCAGTAGGTGGCTCTACCACCCACATCCAACACCATTACTCCAGAAATAGAAACACTAAAAATAGGGTCCATTGTTTTGCTAATCTTTGTTCTTGTTGTTTATTTTTCTCAGACATGGCTCCAGTAGGGGGCTCCAAGACTCAGCTGAACCCTGGCGCCACCACCTCTGCCAGTCTGCCTCCCCCACCCCCATCCTCTGCTGCTCCTCTCCTCCCTTCGTCTGGAGGAGACAATGAGGATGATGAGGGCATGAAGCACCTGCAGCAGGTAAGAATGACGGCTGTGTCTGTCCCTCTGTGTTACAGCCACTGACTTTTTTTTACTTCAGATTTCTCTCTGGTCATTGCATTGTTTATACAATGAATCTGAATGCGTGTGCGTTTGTATAGGAGGCAGAGAAGATGGTGGCATCACTGCAGGACACCTCTTTGGAGGAGGAGTGTTTCACCCAGGCTCTGCAGCAGCAGCAGGAAAGCAGGAACACAGCTGCAGCTCTCCCACTGTCACATGAGGCAGCCATGAAGTGGTTCTACAAGGACCCACAAGGGGAAATTCAGGGTACACTTTTATACAGTAGCATGGAATAATAATGAATTAATAACTTGGATGATGAATACAGTGTTGCATGCATAATTGCAGTGTTTGGATTGTACAATCGTCTTTCTGTCCTGCCACCAGGTCCATTCACCACGGTGGAAATGTGCGAGTGGTTCCAGGCTGGCTACTTCACCATGACTCTGCTGGTGAAGCGGGGCTGTGATGAGGGCTTTCAGCCACTGGGGGACGTCATCAAGATGTGGGGCCGCGTTCCCTTTGCCCCAGGGCCCTCCCCGCCGCCCCTGCTGGTGAGACCGCCACCACCAACGCAGCGCCCGCAGCCCAACCGGGGGCCCTCCGGGACTGTGAGTCAGAGCTCAGCCAACAAAGAGGGTGGGGAGGGGAGGATGCAGACTAAACGACAGGTTTTTATTTTAAAATAATTCCAAATCAATGAAATGAAATGAAATGAAATGAAATGAGTTTTGAACTGAAAAACAACACAATGTTTCCCCATGACACAAAATCTACTGCTGTGCTTTTTTTGCTTTTTGTCTGTTTATCTAGTGGCGATGATTTCATAATGCCATGAAATTTACATTTTGCAATGCCCTACTGTAATACTCACTATACCATATTAGCTTCAAATATTTTGGGGCTGGGGCAGAGCATTGTAGGCTCCAATACATATGTAACACTAAAACATAATCGCTTCATATGTGATATAGTTTATGATTTTGCAGCTGACACTGTGCACCTCATTTTAAGGAGATTAACTGTTTGTTCACATAAAAAAATCTAGTTTGTGTTACCCCAATTCCCTTTTAAATGATTGTACATAATAACCATAGGAGAAACCTAACAATGTGTGTGTTAAGTGTGGAAGGGGCATTGGGCTGACAGAAATATCTGTCACTCTTTTCTTTTCAGGGAAACCTAGACCAGGAGCGCCTGAAAAAGCAACAGGAGCTGGCAGCAGCAGCTCTTTATCAACAGCTCCAGCAGCAGCAGCTATTCCAGCTCATTAACAGGTGGGCCTTTGGAGTATGTGTGATGGTTTCCCTGTGTATGTCTGGACTAGTTTATATAAATGTGTGCCCTTATTTCTGTTATTTAATTGGAAAGGAGATTTGACTAAAATTTCCCTGCCTGTGCCTGTTTGTGTCTGTTACAGGTGCAGTGAGCAGGGTATGATGCCTTCGATGAACAGGTCGATGTCAGTGCCAGATACAGGGTCCATGTGGGACATGCATACCTCAGCTTCACAGCCGTCAGGTACAACAGAGACTGCTGCTGGTCGCCTATGCACACACATGCAGCAAAAACAACAAAAGTAATCCTCTTAACTTTCCGTGTAGGTGGTGAAGCCAGTCTTTGGGACATAACAATGAATCCTTCTACTCAGGGTCCAACTCTCGAACAGCTTCAAAAGGTGGGTTCAGTCCTCGAAACTAGAGCTTGTTATTATATTGCTAACAAGGCGTCATCAACAGGAGTCATCTCATTGACTGTAACCTCAGTTAGTGCTTGTTACTTTGTTTGACTGTTGTTTCCCTTTTAAGCTCCAGCAGGAGAGGCGAGACGCTGAACTCAGGGCGAAGCGGGAGGAGGAGGAGCAGCGAAAGAGGAGGGAGGAGAAGAGGAGGCTACAGGAGGAGCAGAAGAGGAGGGAGGAGGAGGAGCTATTTAGACGCAAGCAGGTGAGACAAGCAAAGGTGATTTTTTTTTTTTTCCTTTCCATATATTTATATGATATGGCCAATGATAATAGAAACAAAATCTAACATTGTTTTATGTTAAAGCATGGCACTTGATAAACCGGAGTTGTACTGTATAACATGCTCTTTTGACACTATATGACATTATATGTCCATTTGGCATTAGTTTAGACAGACTATTCTTAGTCATCACTGTATCAAATGCATATTCATTACGGGTGTGAAGTTTTGAGGTGCCTCTTGGTTTTAAAGGCAGGTCACCAAGTATAAAAGCGTTTACAAGTGTTGTATTTTCTTTTAGTGTCGTCAGCAGGAATTGATCATGAAGTTGCTGCAGCAGGCTCCCCAGCAGCAGGCTCCAGGGGCAGGCAGCTCAGGCTGGAGTGGGGGTCCTTCCTCTGGGCTCTCTAAAACAGGAAAGTCCCCTGTTGTGGCTCTTATGGAAATGCAGCAGGAGGCAGAGAGACTTCTGAAGCAGCAACATCAGCAGAGAGCCCAGCAACAGAGAGAACGCGTGAGTTAAATTGATTTCATACTGTGGTGTTTATACATTTTTCAGGAATGGACATAATAAAGCTCATATCTTCAATTGTCATAATCACAGCCTGATTCATTTTTTGTGTTTCTAGCATACCGGCATGTCAATGGGGAGTTCCTCCATGGGTGGGCAGTGGGCGGATGGTGTTGGCATGTGGGGTGGACCTGGAGGTATGGAAGGTAAAAGTGGCAGTGGAAGCTCTTCGGGCAGCATGGGCATGTGGGATGAGGCTGTGAAGAACCAAGCCGGCCTGCGTGGCAACAGCAACAACAACATGGGCTTGAAGAACAGTCGCAGCAGCCCATCACTCAGGTACACACAGATTAAATAAACAGAACTGAAGTGTTAGATGGCTCAGTTAAAACTACAGCATCTGCTTGTCTTTGATTAGATCACTGTTGTTAAAATGCTTTTATTACTGTGTGTGTGTGTGTGTGTGTGTGTGTGTGTGTGTGTGTGTGATGTTCAGTGATCAGTACATGATGCGTCGTAAGCGGACAGAGGAGGAGGAGAAGCTGCTGAAGCTGCTGCAGGGCATGAAGCCCCAGGACGGCTTCACCACCTGGTGTGAACAGATGCTGCACGCTCTCAACACCTCTGCCAACAACTCCACCTCCTCTCTGGATGGTAGGCTAATCGGCTTTTATGTATTTAGCAGTGGCGAGGATGAGGGAAGTTCACTCTCTACTAACGTACTGTTGTTGGGAGCAAACCCTAATTCTAAGATGCGTGTGTCCCAACAGTTGGCCATTGCTAAACATTTAAACTTTTATTGTGTCTTTATTTAGTTGCCACGATTGTGGCGTACCTGAAGGAGGTGGAGTCTCCCTATGCAGTGCTGGACTTCATCCGGTCCTACCTAGGGGACACAGTGGAAGCCAAAGAGTTCGCCAAACAGTTTCTAGAGCGACGTGCCAAACAGAAAGCCAACCAACAGAGACAGCAGCAGCAGGTAAGCCTGAGATCAAAAGGTCTTTCTCCCCTTGTCCATCAACAATCATTTTGGTTCCACTGCGAAACATCAAAATCATGTGAATCTTTTTTATTTTTTTATGAAACAATAAATACCAGGTTAACCAGGTAGTGAATTGGTGCCTTTTTAATAGTTGGGTTTCATGGCGTTTTGTCTGTATCTTCATTGCAATGAGTTTTTCTCAGCCAAATTGACAGTAACTAAGAAAAAGATACAGCGTTCTGTGTACATGAGATCGATGTAAAGTTCATAATAACTATGATGGTACCAGATCTGCTCTTTTGTTGGTGAAAGAATCAATGTCGGCTCCTGATGACTTCATGTCAAAAATGGCACGTGTCAGAAACAAATGGTGCACTACTAATCACTCTAGAAATGCTTATCATAATGAAATGTAAGTGATCACTGAGCTTGAAATGACTGAAGTAGAAACTGTGTGCTGTGTGCTGTTACAGTCTGACCTGTATGAATACATTCTCTCCTCTTTATGATCATAGTTATCAAAGGAAGTGGCTGGCCTAAACATGAACTTCCCTCTACAGGTAAGCTCTAATGTTTCTGTATTGGTGGTGTTGTCTGTCTCCTGCTGGCGTGTATAAATAATGCCTTTTAATTATCTCACACAATGGAAATTCACTTGGTACAGTAGCAATGCAGGTTAGAACCCTAGGAATTAGTTAGAATTTGAAAATAAAACAATATTTATAAATATTAGGATATACAAGTCACTACAGAGAACTAAAGTGAGAAGGTGAAGTACATTATTTGGCCTTAAAACTCATGCAGACCAGGGAATCATTGTTGTTCATCTCTTAGTTTCCATTTCAGTTATTTTTGATGTTCTATTCTACAATTTATTTTTTCATAGTTCTCCTCTTCTCTGCTTTATCCCAAGGACTCAATGCGAGGTATGAACCCAAGCACCCTGCAGTCCATGTTTCAAGCCAACCACATCGGCAAGGCTGGTCTCTATGACAACCAGGGGGGAAAGATGAAAAAGAAACCGCCCATGATGCTGCACTCTGACCCCAGCATCTTAGGTATGTGACTTCACCACAGCTTAATACGCCTTCTTTTTTTTCTTTTTTTTTTGGAAAAAAACCTTCATCTTTTAATTGCCAAAATCCGTCTTCATATAGCTTGACCAATGATTAGCACTGTGATTATGCAGAACACAACCGTGAGATAAGTCACCCTCTACACACTCCCCCGTCAAAAGTAGAACTTACTCGCCAAAAAAGACAGTTTGCACTTAGCCAAGCTCGGCTTATGTCCAAAATGTATTTCTGTAGCCGATGGGGCTGTCACATTTTCTTGAAACAATGTTCAAATTAATATTTCATGACACGCTGCTCCTTGTGTGAAGCTAACCACTTGGTAAAAGCTGAGGCTGCAGATTTGTACATTACTTTGAAGAACAAGAAATAACTTTCCACATGCTGCTTTGGTGTCGTGACTGTCCGCCAAGGAGAATGTCTTCCATTTTCACAGCATAACCTCACTTGGTTATGCTTATGTTTTTTTGGCCAAGAGGGCATGAGAAACAGCTTTGATCTAACCAAAGCTGTGCCCACAGCGCCCTCCTCTGGACAATACAGTAATTACTCCAGACGGTCTTGTGTGGTTCTAGGCTGTATATTTTGAACTCATAAGAGTTGAGATTTACATTTGAACTCCCCCTACTTAAAACTGCTTATTTGAATTTTCAGATAAAAAGTCACAGATGGTATATAGTTCACTTATAAACTAGATGAAAGCAGGTGGTCACACCAATGTGTATCTGTACTGGAATTTAGAACCACTGGTTAAAATAAAGCAGTGTTATTCAGATTTAAAAAAATAAATAAATAAAAAAAAGCAATCTACAGGCTTCTATAAGCTCTGCAGTCATTTACTCTCACAACACCCAATGATAGTTGTTTTAGTCATAATGTGTTGGAACCGTGCATTTACAAATGTAAATATTTATAGCTGTTTCTTACATTTGACAAACAAGATGTTCACATTTAGGCTTCATTTTGTCCCATCCTCCTCTGCTCTCTCTGTACCCTGCCCTCCCCTCCTCCGTGCAGGTTACTCATTCCACAACACGGGCGATTGTCCGGGCCTGAATGAGATGGAGATGGTGGAGGATTACTGATGTGACGCCGCGCAGCAGCAATAGCTACCTGAGGCCTTCTGTCTTTTAATCAGACAAACCTGATGACGAATGTGCACTGCTGGGGGAACCGGGGGTGAGGGTAGGAAGGCAGCGTGGGAGGGGAGGTGCAGGGTGGAGGCGCCTGGATCTGCGCCTCCTGACCTTGCCTTCCCTCTAGAGAGAAAAAAAAAAAGGGCTCCCCGCTGCACCAGTTTATCACTTAAGCAGGGGAGACTGGGGTGAAAAGGGGTGAGGTTAAAAGGAAGATGGGTATCCTCTGGCACTCAAAAGATTAAGCACCTTATACTGAACTAATGCACTTTATTGAGATGGGATTTGAATAGTTTTTTTTCATGTGTGTATGTATGTGAGATTGTCTGGAATCAGTGCACATACAGTATGTGTGCATACACAATCTGTGTGTGTGTGTGTGTGTGTGCGCGCGCGCATGTGTGGGGGCATCACAACTGGAAGTGGGTGGTGAAAAAGTCGGTGGGGTGAATGGTCGGGTTGTGAGGTTTTCAAAGTCAGGGGGACCTTTAGTTGAAACCTTATCAGAGAGCAAATCCTTTCTCGAAAGACAAACACTGTTGATATTTCTCTTGTTCAGCATTTTTTTTACGTTTTATATAAAAAAGTAAAGCTATTGAAAAATGGATTATAAAAAGACTTGAAGATTTGCACTTGCCTAAAAAAAGAAACGATAAAAAAACAACAAAAAAATCAAACAAATGGGGTTAGTTATAGAAGTGAATATTTTTTTGGTGAATGTGTATGAATGACTGATGTGAGATGGTTGGTTTTTGTCCGTAATATACCAGTCTGCACAATGTTCCTTTTTCTTTTGTTGCTTACCAAGATGTATGAAACATAAGAGGCCATCTTTGTCTTTTTTCTTTTTTTTCTTTTTTTTTATTCTAGAGATGTTCAGAGTGAATGTGTGTCTGTGTCCCTTCTCCAAACAGGGACTTGTTTTGAGAGAGTATGAATGAGAGAGAGAGAGGGCAATTGCACAACACATCCTTTCTCTCACCAGCTCTTCATCCCCACGTAGATGAATTAGAAATGCACACATTTTTAAATGTCAGCTTTCGCGCTCATAACATGATGACCACCACTAGTTTATTTCCCTTAGCTTTTCCCCATGGGGAGCTGTCTCTGGACCCGCGAGGTCTCGTAGACAGGGCGAATCATGAGGGACGTTACTGTGTGTGCATCTGAATGAGACTTGTGTGTGTTTTCAGAGTGCATGTTCATTTACTGGTCATAGAAATGAGTTAAGAATACAGGTACTCATTTTGAATACATGTGCTTTTTTGTATGTGTATGAATGCACATTTGTGCCTAAGAACTTGGATAGGGTGTGTGGCCATTGAGACATTAACTCTTTTTTTGAGAGCAGGTGTGACGTGTCAGTGCTCAGCACAGTGTATGTAAAGTATGTACGTTTGTATCGTAAATAATTCTAGTTCAGTCTAGGGGTGATCCATCAAAAAGGTTAGTCCAGTCTGTTTTCCTGGGGTGTGATCACATTGCCTTTTGTCAGCTCTCGAACTTGTGAATGAAAGGTGTCGAGTTTCTGACTCTGAAAAAAAAAAATAGCATCTTAATGTGCAAGTGCACAGAACGGTGCATGAAATGTTAGCATATTGTGTTACTTATTCGTTGTTGCAATTTGATAATGACGAGTTTTCTTTTTTAATGAAAAATATATATGAATATATACATTATATACAAAGTTTAAAAAGTATTTGGACTAAGATAATGAGCACTTGGGGCTGCTATTTTTGTTTTTTAATTTTTTTTTTCATTAATTTGTTTTTTATTTTGTTTCATTATTGCCATGTGAAGTGTGTGTATTTCTTTCTTAAGAAAATATTGAATGTATTCCAAAAAAAATGACAAGAAACCCTTGCTGATACCAGATATTTTTTTCCTCAGAAGATTTCAAAAATGGAAACAATACAAAAAAAAAAGCTTCAAAGAGTTTAGCGAGGTCTTTTTTTATTTTCACAGTAGAGAAGAAAAAAAAAACTTGGGATGGAAACAGTTGAACACACTGCCTCTACAATCCTGGTCGTACAAATAGTGACTAAGAATTCAAAGAAAGGACTTTTTCTATTCCATACTGGAGTTTTGGTTGTTTACAAACCACATGGATATCCGTGGGTGCAGTTTTTTTTTGGTTCATTTTTGTTTGTCTCAAATTTGTTCGCTTCTAAAAAAAAAAAAATGAGACGGGTGGGGTTTGCAAGTGCGCTTCTGCCATATGGACATTAAGTGGCGTTGGATTTTTTTTTTTCTCTTTCTTTTTTTTTTTCTCCATGAGAGAGTGGCAGGCATCACAACAACATGGACAAGATCCTCGAATTGGACCGAAGTCTGATCATGGATCCTGACACTCGATCGTCCATGGAGCAGAGGCGGGAAAATCAAGGATAAGACTCTGTTTTGTAGAGAATAGAGTGCAGGGCTGCGTAACCCTGGAGGGAACTGAGGGCGAAATGAGAACACCTGGTTCACGCACTTCGTCTTCACCTCAACCCTCACAAGCACTCACACCCTGCCCTCAACAACTCACCTATGCACTTTTGTTCATTCAAGCTGTGAGGTACCATTTTGGGGATGGGAGCACAATTACAACAGGAGGATTGCAACGACTTTGACTTAGTCACTGAAAAGATATTCCCAAACCGAAAAAAAAGAGACTTGAGAAGCATGCCTTCTCCCACCTCCTGTATATATTCATATTTTTGTATTACCTTTCAGAGTAGAGAGAAAATTTACAAATGGATGAAGGAAAATTCTTGAGACACTGATTATATGGAGTGAATGTTCTTTAAGAATACCAATCTTTTTGAAAATAGTTTGAGAGACTCGCTGTGAGTTTCCCGTAGTTTGCCAGTAGCCCTGAAATAACCGGGGATGGAAGGGAAAACCACATGGAACATGGACTGAGGTGCTAGATGTGCTACAGCATCTGCGAAATGACTGATATTTACTTATCCAAGTGGATGTTGCAGCGCTTGCAAAGCTCCACCATGAATGTTTGCCAACATGTGCAGTAAAGAGGCAGACTTTTACTTTGAAGAACTGTCGACAAGGATGCTTCCACTTCGTGTCCCAACCTGGTGACTGCCTTGAGAGCTGTAGCATGACCACAGAAGGGGAAGTTCTTGGAGTTGGTGAGACACGTTTGCCCAGTTTCCTGTGCTTGTATATTCATGACTTTTAATAATTTAGTCACATTAACTTTTGGCTCTGTTTCTTAAAGGACTGTTCAGGCTGTGTGGGAATGACTCACCTGTGCTCTTTTTTTGTTGTCTTCTCGCAGGTTCCTGGCTGTGCTTTATTTGCTGCCCTCTGCAAGGAGGATCTAATCTACAGCCGTCACGTGAACCAACCAACCCAGAATATTTCCTTTTGAACTTAAATCCTAAGAAACTTTTCTGTCTTGACCTTGGACTCGGCAGGCCATTGGCATTATCAGTTGGACAGTTACCAGATGAAGTTACAGGTTTATCAACCATGGATTCCATCTGTGTTGGAAATGTTAGCCTGGGCATTGGATCGGCGCTCTCCTGCGATAGTATAAAGAAACACAAATTGCCCAGGTGTCGTCATCCACCTCAACCTGAAACTCTTGGGTGGTTCCGTGGAGGTCTTCTTACGGAGCGGTTAGAAGACCTGCCCTCCTGCTCAGACGTCTGTGTTGGGTTTTGGTGGATGTGGCTAAATTACATCTAAGCCACTACAAATCCCTGCAGCTGTGGAACTGGATGAACTGATAGAATTGTACAAAAAAGACTGAAAAACATGACAAAACACAAACACATGGATACACGTCTCATAGATTCTTAGAGTCCAAAGGAGTGGCAGACACTACATGCACACTTAGAGCAAAAGCATTGTACACACAGTTACATTGCCTCTCCTCTGGAACTGCGTCTGCTCACGTAATAGGGCTACATCAACATCACATCACACATACATGCAGACACAAGCATCAGTTCTCAGCACTATACAAGCTGAGCTTTGTAAATAATGTAAATGTTTGTGTTTTGATTTTTCTCAGTAGGATTTGCTTTATTTCTCTGTTCAACATGCCTTAAATTGTATAGTTCAGTCCTGAATGGCTAACTGAAAATGTTCTAAAGATAAATTTAATTTGGAAACCACCTGGTTTACTGTCCTCTAAAGTTAAAGAAAGAGAAGAGCTTTTAACAAGACTGTTTCCTACTGGCTAACAGAAGTGTATATTCTCTATTACCTTCATATTCTTCATCTGATCACCATTAAAATAACTAGTTAGCAGCAGAATAGAGCAGCTTGGTGGCTTTGGTTCATCAGACTGTGCCGGTGGTTGTTTTATGTTGCCCTTTTGGTTTACTTCAAATGAAGAGTGGATTTGTTTAGATTTTCTTTGTCGATCATTGCTATAGATGCAGGCTAAAATCTGTACCGAGTGGAGCTGAGCTGATGGGCTGGATTGCACAGACTTGTGCTGTTTGATTAATGTTGGTTGCACTGCTGCAGGCAGAACTGAACCTGAGTGGCAGGTCATTTTCAAATTGAGATACAAGCTCAGGCTTTTCTTTTCTCTCTTTTTTTTTTTTAAACACTCCAGGGACTTGATGATTTGGACGGTACATGGTACTTTTTACAGTTATGAGATTATGGCTTGGACTTGTTAGAGAACGCTTACCTGATTGTGGGTCTTGACACTAAACCTGGACGTGGGTCATATCTGGGCCCCAGTTGGCCTCTGTTCTGTCTGTGACCCTGGTTGTGCTGCCGACTGTCTCAGGAGGCACTGAACAGAGGACTCAGTCTTGTGTCTTGTTACGTGTGTATCTAATTGGATTTGAGCGATTGTTTTTAGTCAATCAATAGATTTTTCCTTGTTTGTATCCTTGATTGCTTAAAAAAAAAAAATGCTGTTTTTAAATCTAAATGGCAACTGATCTTCGTAGTATACAATCAGCTTAGATGTGTAATACATTTTGATTAGCTGATATTTTGGTGGATAGTTATCTGCCATAGTTAACTATGTAAACTGGGGTAGCCATGGTAGCTGCCAATATATCATAATTGTTGAATTGCTCCTGAACTAAACAAAAAATAACTAGGTTGGACATTTTAAAAAGCAGATACTGTGTGGAGTAGGTGTTGGTCGGTCATTCAGTCTTAAAACGATAAACAGTAGTTGTTTGCAGTTTATTTTACTGAACTTCAAAGGCTTTTATGATGTGATAACCTGTAATATTGTGTTGTCAAAAAGCCCTGGATGTTTGGTTAATGTTTTGGAAATCATCCTGTCATAGTTTGTCCCCCAACGGTGTCACTGGCCTAAATATCGAAGGAAAAAGTATCCTCCAGTCAGCTCAGCTCCTATGTCTTTGAATGTTGTTAAAATAACAGCATACATGTAATGAAACTGTTTTGGAAAAGAACAACTAAAAGATATGTAAATAGTTTGGCTTTTGTTTGTTTGAAGAACAAAATAAATACTAAATAAATGGCATTCAGCAGTGAATGAGTCTGTTCATTGTATTGTCAATTATAGAATATATAGTATATGCCTTCTTTTTTCACTGTAGAATATGTTGTATGTTTTAATAATTACATCAATATTTTTGTTTTAGTTTAATATTTTACAATAATAGTGAAAATGCTATTTGTGTTATGAACCTTTGGTCGTACAGAACAAGACATTTCCTCTCAAAAAAGGCCATGCGTGATGACGTATTCGAACGTCATTACCTCAATTCTCGCGATATTTTGAATCACATGGCCGCCTTCAGTGTTTACAACTCGAAATGAGTTGGTAAATGAAAACAAAGTCCTGAAGTGGAAGGACGTTGCGTAGTGTTGTGTGCTACCCGCACTCCCTGGCATTAGTTGAAACTCTGCTACCGTCGAAAAGAAACGTGTGTATAGCTGGTAACTGCAAGCAGAAACAAAGAAAAAGCCAGCCACAACACAGGTATGTAGCATCAAACTGCTAGTATAGGCTAATGCTAACGTGAGGTGGTTGATGTGCCTGTCGGTTAAGGACGTTAAAGGGGATTGAAGCATGTTATTTGTCCATCTAGAGACGCTTATGATTGATTTAATCGGGCAACAGCATACATGGAGATAAATGTTCGAAGCGTGGTAATATTTTTAGTCCCTGTTGAGCTTTGAGTTTGCTAAATGCTAGTTTGTATTGTTTGGTAAATGGCATGTCACTAGCTACAGGTGTCTGTTGGGGTTTAGTCATGTGTTACTTTGAATTTAAAAAAAAAAGACCGTTTACTTGCATTTATAATGGGAAATGTTTTGTAATAAACAGTATTAACAATTGGAATAATTGGATGCTCTTGTTATACTTTGACCATGTGTGTTTTCCATCTTTTGTGCTTTTTGTCCATATGATCTCACCTGTTCTGTCTCTTAACCTTAATTTCAGCTGTTTATTCTAGGATAGTGGGTGCTGTGATGTCCTCAACCCCCAGCAGACTCAAACACCCACACTGCAGGAAGAAGCACTACCCCAGTAGCACATACCTCACTCACGTCTGACAGCCAATTGTGTGACCCCGGAAGAGGACTTGATAAAATACTTTGATACACATAGAGAGATGTCTGACTCCGCTGGAGGTGGTGGTGAAACTGGAGGGGTGACGGGCGCAGGGCAGGACTCGGAGGCAGATAATGAGCCCCCTCAACACACCTCACTTCTACCTGAAGATGACCACTTGGAGGTGGTAGGGACCTTAGAGGAAGGGGCACCTCCAGATGCTAAGCGGCTGAGGATGAGTGGGGAGGAACAGATTCTGGAGCAGGTTCCTGAGCCACTCAAGATGCATGGAGAAACACCAGCACTGTCTGGCTTGCTACTTGAAGAGCCAGTCACACCAGAACAAAGTAAAGTACTTGTTTCAATTAAGCTACATTTATAAATGAATATTTTAGATGTCTGGATCTTGAAGATAAGTGAGTTAATCTGCATAAATATACATTTTAAACCTTAACACAGGAGAAACACCACAGTGTAAAGAAAAAGGTCAAGGAGGGGAAGAGCTGCCTGTCATTCAGGGAGATGAAGAAGAATGTCATGAGAATGGAGATGAATGGCATGATACACCCTTACAAGAGGGGGAGGCAAAACCAGAGGAGGGGTGCAATGCTAACGGATCTGCAGACAGTCCCAGTGAAGGACAGCAGTAAGTGGAGAAAGAAGTCAGGTTTATTTTTAACCTCAGGCTGCACATACCCAGGGGTCATGATACTGCAGGAAGACCAAGTGAGCTATATAAAACGGAGTTTGTGGGGTGTTGATGATGTTATGTACTGACTATGAAGATGAGAAACGCATACGTGATGAAAGAGAGAGCACTGCAGAGCAAGAGGATTTGCAATATGCAAGATGATAGTACAGTCTAAAGAAGATACAGCTTGACGAAGTACTGACCAGAATGTCATAATGCGAGTGTGTGTGTGTGTGTGTGTGTGTGTGTATATATACATATATGGTCAAAGGTCGCCTCAGTGTTTAATCGTTACATTAAACTCCAGAAATCACTTTAAAAATCACAATTTCTGCTGTTTGTAATCAAAAATTTGATTTATGCCATGCATATAGTCAGTTTCTTCTAATTTTAGCAGGGCAAAATAAAGAGTCTGAACACTATATATTATTGTAACTGGGCAGTTGCAGCAATTTGTACTAATGTAATTGCTTCGTCAGTGTTGGTTGTTGTGTGAGACATTGCTCCGCATACCCTGTACATTTGATAAAAGTGCTCAGGTTGAAATGAGCCATCAAACAGTGCCACAGCTTCACAGTATTAACTGATTAATTGGGTAATATTATCAATCAAACCGTAGAAGAAGAACGTGACAGGGAAAATGATGGAGTTAAAATGCTGAAGTGAAAATTTAACATTGTGTCTAAACAGATCAGTTCATAAACTGCTAGACTCCGATGTCCACAATAATTAAATCAAAGTTTTGTTGGATATATTCACATGCCTGAATATATCCTGATAAAATAGGAAATTAAAAATGTTAGTGTATTATGAGACTGTTGAATGATTTGTATTCACTTTAAAATTCTGTCCTTCAGCCTCGGTTTGGAATTAACCAAGAATCCCCAGATGCTGACTGGTTCATGGACTGAGTACTCAACTTTCCCAGAGAATTACCTGAAAGGCTGCAAATGGTAATGTATTTGAATATTAACATAATTCAGCATACACAAAGGATGATGGTTTTGAATACAAATACAATAATACCTTATTGTGAGACATTTTCCTCAATACCATAAATCCGTAATGGCCACTATAAGGACCGGTGCATTTTATATTTTGTGTCCTGTGGCTTTTGATCTCCTGGATTACAGTGAGAAAATATCTTCATGTGCAAAATGAGTCAAAGAGGCAATTCCATTTATTTTATCCTTTATAAAGTCAAAGTGGTAACAGAAGTACTAACACTACTTATCCATTACACATCTTTCTTTCCTCTTTCCTGCTCTGCTTCCCCAGGGCCCCTGATGGTTCTTGTATCCTAACCAACAGTGCAGACAATGTGCTTCGTGTGTACAACCTGCCTCCAGAGATTTACAGCTATAACTGGGACTTGCTACCAGAGATGGTGAGGACACCAGTAGTCTCCCATCAGTGTCCCTCCTGATGCTGGAGTATAGAAAAATAGCTGGACAAAGAAATACTCAGTAGTATATACCGCACATACATCCTCCTTTACTTGAAAGTCATGTTTAGCCCTCACTTAAAGCCTTTTAACAATTTTAATTAATCACTTACTGTAAAACACGTGTGCAGCAAATGCAAGCTGTTCTCTTTCACTAATGGGAAAAAATAGAATCAGCTGTGTCTGTGTAGGTGTCGTCTAGTTGTGCTCCATAGTAAATGTTTTTAATGTCTGTATTGTGGTTGAGGCATTTGATTTGTCTAACACTGTCTTGTTTGTGAAGCCATGAAATTATGCTTAATAAAAGGTCATTGACTTGTTGTGTGTAATCTGACCTTTTGATATAAATATGGACAGTTGTTAGACTTCATTATTGAATGTGTTCGGTGTAACAGCAATATCCAAAAATTCAACAAAACAAAAGCAAATGTCAGCGATCAGGCTACTTTTGAAATGTGTAGAATATTAATCGGTTGAGTATTCCACGTTGAATATTTTAAGTTGGAATGAAATAACAGTCTTTTTGCTTGTGGAAAATATTCCATATTTTAAATCGGCCAATCTAATACGGGCTGGTAGATTTGGAATCGTTGAATACAATAATTAAAATATAATACATTTCCTTGTCTGAAAATAAGACTTTTCTTACAGTGTGCTATTGACTTTTGTTGAGAAATATTACTACAAAGACGTAGTGTGTGATTTTGCAGTGATTTTTAAAGTTTGCAGCATTATAACTAATATCCCATTGTTTAGTTGAGTGACAGTGTCTGACTGTCGTCTCCTTTGCGTGCATCTTTGTTGCAGAGTCCAGTGCTGAGGATGGCAGAGGGAGACACCATCTACGATTACTGCTGGTACCCCAAGATGAACTCGCTGGATCCAGATACTTGCTTGTGAGTTGTACTCTATCCAGACTATTCTTTTAGCCTCTTAACAGGTGAATAGATGAGACATTTAAAAAGGTTCTATGTCAACCACAGAAGCTAAAATCTAGATCATTGATGCTTAGACCAGGATACTGTGTGTTTTTGTTTGAGACCAAATTTTGTTGACCTGTCGATAGCACGTTACCTGAATATTGTATTGAGATTTGGTATTTGCAGTCATTGTGGGTACCAGCTGTCAGCATGCAGAAAAGCTGTAAAGGCTTTCTGATGTCTCATTTAGAGCTGAGACGATTAATCGATTACTAAATTAATAGACAACTATTTTGATAATCGAGTAATCGGTTTGAAGCTTTTTTGTTGAATAAAACAAGATTTCTGGTTGTTTAAGCTTCTTAAATGTGAATAATTTCTTCATTTCTTTGCTCTGGATAACAAAGAAATAATTAAAAGTTAATCATTTTGGTTTTTGGAAAGAACAAGACATTTGAGAACATCATCATTTCCAGGTTTAAAGAACGTTAATATTTTATGGACCAAAAGGTTATTCGATTAATCGAGAAAATGGTCGACAGATTAATCGATTATGAAAATAATCATTAGTTGCAGCTCTAGTCTCAGGGTCTCAGGGTCGAGTCATTCTTGCCGTGATCTGTGTCCTCGGAGAACCGCTTTGCAAGTACGAGTGCGGGTCAAGATCGAATACCCACCCAAGAGAGTTGTGTAAACGGCAACAACAAACACTTCAACATCAACAAAACACTTTTTTATGTGTGGACAATAAACCACTTCAGGGCCCTGTGTGTTTCTGTCAAAGCTTTTCAAAGAGTCTTTTGTGAGGAAGAGGATGGCAGTAGGAGCTGACAGCGTATACAGTTGTCTTCATCTGTTTTAGATCACTGCCGCATATCAGAGTGGAGTTCCTGCAGAGCACATCCATGTGGTCAGTCAAGCTCAGAGTAGCTTGTTAAAGAGAGAAGCAGCCAGATGAAAGGTTATGGTTGTGACTGTAAAACACTTCAGCAAACTTGTTTTGCTAGTACCTTTTCTGTCTTCCAACCTCCTCCCACTCTTTTCAAATCCCCCATTTTGTTTCTTGTTCTTCACCAGCACTCCTTGAACTCTGTCTGCCAAAAGCCATTTGTTGTTGATGCCCCTCCTGTAGAGAGGGAATAAGGGCCCCTGTTAGAGCTTGGTTAAGTTGCACTGAGTTCTAGGCATTGCTCCAAGCTAGCAGCAGTCTAGCATTATAATTGGGCATTTCCCTGCTCTGGAATAAAGCTGAGGCTCAGAGGGGTTATAACAAAACCCAGCACCTCGGGTAGGGGCTAATTTCCTTTGTCTAATTGAGCCACAGTAATGTTTTGGCATTTTTTCACTTGCCAATAATTAGAGTTTAAAAGGCACGATTTAGTCTTTGGTCCGAATTTAAATCGATAAGCACGTGCCGCGGTCTTGTGTCCATAATAGTTGTATTGATAGACTCAGGTGAATGCAACATAGCTGAAGGAAGCGACTGAGGATGTGTTTTGGTCGTATACAATTTATAAATTGATATCTCAAATGAATCTCCGCTGCCTGTTGACGGTTTTGTTCATTTACTGCACAGTAAATCTGATCTTTTAGATTAAGCCAAGTCATCTCTAGCTGTAAAGAAAAACCCCTTGGGGACAATAACAGTTGACTAAATTATGTATCCTTTATTTTAAATATTATTTATTCAGTAGGTTCATAATTTGCATCATTCGCTCTCTTCCGCAGTCTTGCCAGCAGTAGCCGTGACAACCCAGTCCACTTATGGGATGCATTTTATGGCAAGGTGCGAGCCAGTTTCCGACCCTACAATCACCTGGACGAGCTGACGGCCGCTCACTCCCTCTGCTTCTCACCTGACGGCACGCAGCTCTACTGCGGCTTTGACAAAACTGTCCGAGTCTTCTACACCGATCGTCCAGGCCGAGACTGTGAGGAGCGTCCCACAGTAGGTCAGTTATCGTCCAGCATGTCCCAGTGTCTCTGTATAAAGCATCCATTTAACAAAGCAAACAATAAGGAAACAGGAACATTGTCACTGTCAGTATCTGTGTGTGGCTGAGGTCTCCTTGAACAAACAACAGTTTTCATTATGTTCTTCTGGAAAAACAGTTCAGTGTCACACACTTTGAACCAGGTTTGAGTTTGCTGCAAGGTTCTAATGCACTGAAATGAACTGAATAACTCTTTCTTATTATTCTGTAGCACCAAAATAACCTTTGTCAACAAAAAGCTTTTTCGTTTCGAGTCCAAGGTTTGTGTTCGTCATCTTTTTTGTTCTTTTGTAACTTTCCAAGTGGCAACAAACAACCATGGTAACACATGAATGGAAAAATGTTTTTTAAGGTCATGAGTAATCTGCAGCTCTGGCGTGCTGGCAACTCAACACTCAGCTCTGGTGGATTACTGCCGTCTATGGTTTCTTGTGTGTTTGGCTGCTTCATCTCTACTTGATAACTAATAACTGCAAATTATGCAGAAATGTATGGTCGGTCTCAAAACCAGGTTATGTGATCCATGTGGGGGCCGTGCCAAACCCTCACTTGGGTCTTAATGTTCCAAAAATGTGTCTTTTTGTAAAAGTTAGAAAGAGGATGATTTGGAAAGGAGTGCGCCATAAAAAGAAACAGATGATTCAAATCTGACTGAGTGCACGGCTGAGGAATATTTTTCTCTTAGAGAAATAATCAAGAATGTAGGAGTTGCCACAATGTCAACTCAGGAGCAAAACTGAAAATCCCCTCTTACAAAAAAAGCCCTGTGAAATGTCACTCTCTTGTCTTTGCTGCAGTGAAGAAGCAGGGCCAAAGTGGCATCATCTCCTGCTTTGGCTTCAGCCCTTGCCAGTCTGTTTATGCCTGTGGCTCTTACTCCCGCTGCGCTGGCCTCTACTCCTGCCAAGACGGCACCCCGCTGGCTCTGCTGCCCACCCGCCATCACGGGGGCCTCACCCATCTGCTCTTCTCCCCTGATGGCTACTACCTGTACACCGGCGGGCGCAAGGTGAACACATTCAAGTACAGCACACAAATAAACAACGCAGAGAAGAGATAGTAACTCAGCGACTTTGCATTGAGGAAGTGGGCTACACTTGCAATGCTTATTGATAAAAGCGTTATAGGCCAAGTTCCACACTCGATGGCAGAATGTGGCATGTAATCAGTCTGATTAAACATTAAGGCCGTCCCTAAAAAAGGGAGCATTCAGGATTCACTGATGAGCTGCACAGCTTTGGTGTCACAGAAGCCCAACCAGCGTTAATGACTATTCATTTTAAAGGGTCCACGTCACACTTAGTTGATGATTGTTGTGTGGAGCGTGCAACTGTAAAAAAAAAACCTGGAGTATGATGTGACTTTGATTAAAAAAGATACTGTAGGTCGATCCCTTATTCAGTGAAATGGATCAATGGATGAAATAATTCTTCTGCTAAAGGCAACTGAACTGAAAGTGCACGTGCTGTTGCATTAACATTTCTGAAGTAGACATTGTGTCACCTCAGGCCTGTTGCACTGCTTTTGATCTCAATGACTGAAATAAATCTAAAAGTCAAGTTTTTAAAGTATTATTTATTTGATTCACAATCTAATAAATAAGATGGACTTAAAAACTGTGGTCAATTGCAAAATAAGAGAATTTCAAATGTGATTAAAATTGCAATTAATCACAGTCCACTACGCAACTCCTGCACTTAACCTCTTTCAGGATTTTTTTTTTTTCTTAATTTAAGCTCGATGTTGATACTTGGATAATTACTGTGATGTTATTGTGGGCTGTATTGTGACTTTGTTATTCAGTATCCCGGTCAGATTTAATATACATTAGTTATAGTTACGCATATACTAAAATTTGAAGGTCCCACTGTTTCTGTAGGATCCAGAAATCCTGTGTTGGGATTTAAGAGAGCCGGGGAAGGTTGTGTTCTCACTCAAGAGGAATGTTGCCACTAACCAGCGCATCTACTTTGACCTGGACCTGTAAGTTTACTTTTGTACTTGATGAAATGTGTGTGAGCTTGAACAGTGATAAAGCGGTGACTCTGCCCCTGAAATCGTCATGATACAGTTTCTACAGTTCAGGGATGGTGTCAGTCGTCCTCTGCCTGTCTGCGTCCTAATTGTTCGCCTGTTGACTTGGGCTGACCACAGTAGGACATAAACATATAAATATCTATATATATTTATATACAGTTGCTCTGTATTTGCTGTGCACTGTAGGTCAGGCAGGTTCCTGCTGAGCGGTGACACAGAGGGAGTGGTGACAGTGTGGGACACCCAGACAGCTCCTCCTGATGGTAATGAAGCCCTACTGCAACCTCAGCTGACGTTCCAGGCCCACTGGGACTGCGCCAATGGCATCAGGTATGGTTAAGTCGGACCTATTCTAGTTAGGCCAGTCGTATAACTGTGCTTTATCACATTAAATTCAACAAAATGCATTTTAAAAAGGTACAGAAAACCTTGTTGTCAGTAGTCAACTAATGTTTCCATGTATTACACTTGCACAAACGGTGTAATATGAAGTCTGAGTCTGTAGGTCTAGTTGTAGCAGAGATGATATTGAACCTTATTTATTTACCTCTATTCTAAATTTCTTTCGTTATCATGTTCTGTTGGAAATGGATGGAAAAATCCATCATCTTGGCAGTATCTTTGTCCCCAATGGGTAATGATCAAACTGAATGTGGTTGAGACGTGTTCATTGACTGTTGTCTTTCTGCTCGACTGTGCTGTTGTGTTTTCCTGGCACAGATTATACAGAATAAACAAATCGTCCAAATATTGTTAGAGATGATGAAAAGCAGCATCCAGTCACTGAGCTGTAATGTTGCACAAAATGGAGTCTTTCTGCTTTGCGCAATAACCACAGCCTGTGTTCATGAGAAATCCAGTAAATGGCTCTGTTGCGAAGAAGTGATTAATATGTTAGTGTTTTCTCCACCAAACAGAAGAAAGTAGCTGGTAAACTAAAATATTTAACTGTGATACAGATCAAACTTGATGTATATTCCCTCCCTGTGATGTGGAAAAAATAAATTTGATTTTTATGGGTTATGGAATGAATCCCTCCCTTGTTTTAAGGGAATTCATCTTAATATAAATGTGTCTCATTATCTCCTTGCCCTGCTCTGTTCTTCCTTCCCACAGTGTCCATCCCTTCATGCCACTGTTGGCGACCTCCAGCGGGCAGCGGCAGTTCCCGTGGCCCAGCGACAGCGAGGGTGAGTCGGCTTCTGACGGTGAGGGAGGTGAGACTGTGATGCCACCACAGGAGACGCGACAGGACAACACTCTGACTCTGTGGTGGGCCGGACCACTCGGCGCTGCCACGGAGGAAAACCAGGAGGAAAACCAGGAGGCAAGCACAGCAACAGTGGAGGCCTGAGGCTCTCTGAGTTCAGCCAGCTGACACACATTGAGTTGCACCTGCATGAAGTCAGAAACACTGATTACTGGGGTGGAAACATGTTACAGGAGTCTTTTTTTTTTTTTTTTTTTAATCTGCTTATTCATGCATTAGCACATTTACACACAGTCCAGATAAATTGAATCTTTAACTTGGCAAGTTTACAAGTAGGTCGTTTATGGAATTAAAATAAAAGCATTATTTAACAGCACTCAACATTTTTCCATGTTTTGCTAAGACTAGTCGATGATAAAAGCACTGGGCCTTTATTATTAACTATTTTGTTATTGAACCTGTGAGAGAACATTTTTTTTCTCACAGGTTCAATATAACAACTAAAAAGAAATATAACAACTTTACCCTTTTTTTTTTAATGTGAGACAAATTACAATCTGGTTGGCTGAAAATCTCAACCACGAGGTGTCCAACCACCGAGCAAACCTTGATTTTCATAAAAGTGATAATTAACTTGTGTGCGTGTGTGTGTGTGTGTGTGTGTGGCTGTAACGCTGCCCCAGAGATTCTTAACTGCTATCAATCACAGGAAGTGCCATTTGTTCTCGAGCTTTGCTTTTTGTAAACCGATGGAATCTTCTGTTTTTACCTTCTTCTTCTTCTTCGTGGACACACTTCGTCGTTGTGTCACTCTGTGCATGCCCATAAAATGTATATTTTTGTAAAGCCATGATGTTAATCCTAGTTTGTGAATGTAGACCCTCAAAGCAGTCTGCTCCATGACTGTAACCTCAGAACATTCTGTGAAAGTCTTGAATTAATGGGTACACATGGAATATGAGCCTTCTTCAGGATGTACTCTGATCACATTTGAAACCAGTATGAGTGATGGTTTGCTTGATTCTTGCATTGCCATCAGTGCGTTGTGCTTTGCTGTTTTTTGTTTTTTTTTTGCAGGTTTTTCAACCAAAGCCTTATATTTTTAGAAAAACAGCAAAATATTAATATTGAACCCTCTGATGGTTGGAGTCTCACTTCTTGGAATTCATAACTAGTGCCAAGCAATTGTAGCTAGAATCTGGGAGCTATTATTTCACACTATAATACCAATTTATGCTCTGCCAGGAAATGTTAGGCCTTGATGTCACTCAAGTCTTTAGATAGACTCGCTATGTCTGCAACAGGTGGTTTTATTCAAGCTGGTGTGAATTAAAAGCGCATCTCATCACCGATTCCTTGCGTGTATTCACTTTTTGTCCTCTCTGTTAAAGAAGCTTCACAGTTAGATGACCTGTAATGAATATCAGACGAATGCTACACTCGAGTCAAGAGGCAGCGCTTAACGGCTGAAGAGACTATTGGCTTTCACTTATGAGATGGAAACTATTCATAGCTTTCACCTTTCTCTCACATATTCTGTATGATGTCGCATCCTCTCATATGTTTGATTTTCTCAAACCACAGGGGCTCACTGTGGAGAGAGCCAAGTTGGAGAGCTGCGGTGTTTTGTTGTGCAGGTTGCTTAGCGACCGTCTCCAACTTGGGAGAGGAAAGTGGGTAGGGAAGATGATGGGGAGGAAAATGTGGGGCAGAAAATGAGAACAATAAAGCCAAACAAGTGTAATTAATAATCCAGTGGTGGTGTGATTGCTACTTGTTTGTCTGATGGTCTGCACTCGTCGAAATCTCAGAAGTCTCGCTGATTAAAGTGTGTGCGGTGACTCAAAGTTCCTTGGGCTTGAGGTTCTGTTATATAATTCTGTTAGATTTATGTGACATTTATTGATATTTTATATGTTAAACTCGGGCCACACGGTTGGCGTAGTGCTTAGCACTCTTGCCTTTGCAGCAAGACTTTTTCTGCACGTTCTCCCTGTGTGTGTGTGTGGGTTTTCTTCCGGGTTCTCCGGTTTCTTCCCATAGTCCAAAAACATGCAGGTTTGAGTATTAGGCTCTAGGTGGCCCTGTGATGGACTGGCGATCTGTCCAGGGTGAACCCTGTCGATGGCCCCAAGGCCAGCTGAGATGGGCACAGCACCCCCTGCGACCCTCATGTGGAGGATAAACCGGTAGAAGATAGTTGGATGGATGTTGAACTCGGGTTCCACATGAGGGTCCAGTGGTCCATTGTTGCCTCAACAAACTCACTGGTTGAGATCCTGTTTTGAGTGAGCCTTAGACCTTTCTGTGTAGAGTTTGGTTTGTTAGTTTCGCAGTGTTGGCCTGTGAAGGACTCGCGACTTGTCCAGGGTGTGACCTGCCTTTAAATCTGTGTCAGCTGAGAATGGAGGATAAAGTGGTAGAAAATGGATAGGTGTTAAACTTGTCAGTTTATAGCATTAAAACCTTCAGAGCCTCTTGATGTGAGGACTTTGTGCGCTGCAACATTACAACTTCACATCCAACTTGTATACTGTCCTGCAGGAAAACCAGATGCGCTTCACAACACGACAAAGTGAGAAGATAAATGGTTCATGTGCTAAGAGCAGGAATTAGTGGAGCTTGAGGGAGAGTCAGCCCTGGGCTTTACACTTTCCTTGTGTCCAGAAGTTCAGCTCCACATAAACACGGATTACCCGTGTCCTTTTTTTTTCTTGCCATTTTGGGCATATGAGATGTAGATGAAAACCAACATGTCTCATGGACTTAGGCGTTATTGTCCTGTGGGCTTTCAGTGTCAGCTGTAATATGATGCTACAGTGTTTGCGCTTATCGACTTCTTTGCCTCAAGGCTAACCACCATTTCTCAGGCCAGTTGTTCCACATCAGGCTTGCTAAATCCATTACGTTATGCCTCTGAATTGCACAACAATCCCCAAATGTTAAATTAAGCATGTATCCCCCTATGTCAACCCCCCCCCCCCCCCACACCCACACACACACCTCCCGGGCTAAAACCACAAATTGCATTTGATAGATATTGATTTCAATGTTGTATTTTCAGTGTTCAACTCCCATTATCTGTAACAGAAGCTGCAAAATATGTCGTATGTATAGAAAACACCGCGTCAGTGCTGCCTTACTGACGCCATGTTGACAGAATGTTTGCGTTGTCACACAGATCACAGCACGGCCATTATCTTCATCTCAAAGGTGGTTGCAGTGCCGTCTTTCCACTTGTGCGGTTAATGAGCCAATTTTGTGTGTGTGTGTGTGTGTTTCTGTGCTTGTTGCATCCTCAGTCTGTCTCCATGCTCTTGCATAAGTACCTTCCATTAGACACACAGACACGTTCTCAGTCCGCGCACTCCTCACCAGAAAAGTGTGCAGAACGCCTTGTAATTGGATCCCGATATTAAGAAAGACATTTGAAAACAATTATTCAAATGGCCGTCTACCTTCTGAGTCTTTCAATCTCAAAATCTACCCCCCCCCCCCCCACAGCACATGGAGCTGGAGATGCTAAAATGTCTAGACTGCTCTCGCTTTCCACCTTTGAGATGAAAAGGCGCTTTCTGAACACGAAGCAGAGGGAACAGATGCCCTGTTGCTTTTTTGGGGGGGTTTGTTTCTCAAAATGTCAAAAAGAGACGGCTCCTTTATCGAACGGGAGGCCGTGAGTGTGTTCGACAGGCCCCCGACACGCCACTGTTATACAACTAATAGATTATATGCTGCATTGTGCCTGTATTCTTTAAACGGGGAGATGTGGGCTGTGGATTTGTAGGCAGCTCATATCACCCAAAAAATACCAAAAAATCTATATCATCTGAGTAGATGCTAATGCTATACATTCGTTTGTACCTTTTAAATCAAACTGACTTAATTTTTGAAGGAATTTGTACACATGGTCCTGATCCATATTGCCCTCTGTGTGACCGTGGGGACCACTGAACCTAATGGTGCATCGCAGAAGCTCCAGCATGGCTTCATTGTAGCTCTCTGGGCTTTTACTTTGGCCACTGTCCTGGAAATAGTCTGTGTTTATATCAAACTTTTCTATTCATCCATTCATTTTCATATTAAAGGAACACTTCACCGATTTGCATTTAGCTTTATTTTACTAAAATAGGGCTAGTATTTTTAAAAAATTGTGCTTCCCAACCTCCATTTCCCCTAAGTTGAGAAATATCTTCATTCTTTTTTTTTGTTACGTGCCCACCAGTGACACTTGGAACTGCAACGCTAATTCCACACTTTTTAGACCCACTCGTGGGGGGGACAGGACCTCATACCCAGAATGTAAACACTGCCATCTTTGCTAACAGTTACGCTAACAGGAACCAAGTGGCTTCTCCTGCTAACACTCGTTGGGACCAAAATAATGTGTCTCCATGAGCACCTACCAACCATGAAGCTTTGTGCTGTGTCTTTTTCACCTCACCATTTTATACTATATATATATATATATATATATATATATATATATATATACACACACACACATACATATACTTCGTCTGAAGTCCATAGGACTTGAGGTTTACGTCACAAAGCTTGAATGTGGGGATATTTGTACAAGTTCCAACCAAACCATTTCATGGTCTGCCAGGATAGCCGCGCTCCTGCGAACGCGTCCGCCGGTTTCCATTCCGCAAAAGGCGGCGGCGGTGATTGACGCGTCCTTGTTCTCTGGTTTACATTAGATGTGGAAATAATTGGCACCTGTACTCCTGCACATGCTCTGAAGCAGGAGGAAAGTGCAGCACCAAAAGGTTTCATTTCACTCTGCAGTCTGATGCTTTTACGATTCATCCCAGATGTGCAGGCGCACACATGGACGCCTCCCCCCAAAATGGCTGGGAAGATTAAAACAGAGGGGGGGGGGGGAGTATTATCATATTCTGCTGTAGTGCGCGGATATGTCTCGCACTGGTTTGTCTCTTACATATAGAAGAAAACAGTACTTGCACATGTGCCTCGACCATGGCTCTACCCTTCACCTCGTCCGTCTCTCATCATCTCCATGTCTCCTCCTGCTCTCCACACGTTCCCTCTGGCCATTCTGCGCTGCTAGTTATCATGAGGTTGAGCCTATTGATGTACACTAAGCATTCAGAACCCCAGCCAGCCATGACAGATTGGATTTGATTTTGGCGCTTTAGTAGGGCGCGTGGTGCCCACACTGAGTAATTGCTCGTGTAATTGCACTCTAGGGAAAGGTAGTGCAGCAAGGCCTAAATTCATCCATCTACCTGCCCTCGGGCTGCATGGACAGATCTTGTCCTATCATCTGTCCAGTCTTTACATCTCCCCATAACCCTGCCTGATTCCCCTCTCTACAGTGGCCGGAGGGAAGGTTTATGGAGGAGTCAGCGGCTGGGTGGGCTGGAGGCAGATCGGTGTCAGGGGGGGCAGGTGGAGCGATGGGACAGGTCAGAGCAGCTCCGCAAGGGGCCGAGGAGACAAATGCAGGAGGAGATTAGAAGGAGCAAGAAGGCGCCCTAATGATAAAATGAAAAGGGGGCGGATATAAAGACATGCTGAGTCCATTTACTGGAAGACGTGTGTGTTTTTCTCAAGTGGACACATCACAAGTGGACTTGCAATATAAAGGAAATATTAACACGGTGTAGTTTCAGTTTTTTAATGTAAATTTACTTTAACAAACACTGTCGTTTTTAGCATTGTTTCATTTGTGTTTCTGTACCATCGGTTCTTTTTTGGCTGTGGAAACTTTGCGAGTGTGTTTTACAACAGGAGACAAAGAAGAGGTTTAAAAATAACACTAATTTAAAAAAAAATGAAAACAAAGTTCAAACATGGTACTTGTTCACAGTAAAAAAAACAACATGTATTTATAGATTTTCACCAGGTGTTTCATTGAGATTAAGATCAAGGCTGTAATTTTAGTCCCAGTGGATTAGTTTCGTACTACATGTTTACTACACATTAGTTAATGGTATTGGAATCCACGTGTTTGTGTTTAGGTCCACAACAGGAAACAAGTGATGAAGATTTTAGAAAAATACTTTCTATAAGTCTTTGTGAGGTTTAAAAAAAAACCTTGGGGGACTGAGAATAAAAACCTAGAGCAAGGTTATGCATTTTCCAACCAGTCACCATAGAAACACCCTGAGTGAAAGAGAAGTGTGGTGTGGTGCACTTACTCTCAGGTTAAGGATCTGATTCTATGATTAAATTTAGAATGTGATCAGGTTTAATGACTTGGACCGTGATTATAGCCAGTGGAGAAAAAAAAAAGTATGGCTAAAGTGGCACAAACACAGAGCGAGTGCAAGTGTGCAAATGTGAGTCAACGTGTGAGAGGGATCGGCCGTCAGGTACAAACTGTTCACTGATGCAGAAGCGACGAGTCACCGCGAACGATCCATATGTGTGATCGCAACATCCTCACCTCCTCTCCTCGTTTATTTTATACACCCACCCCCACATCTGTCTGTGTGTGTGTGTGTGTATGAGAGAGAGGAGAGAGGAGGAGAGGAGACTCACAGGAACAGACTGATGCTGAAGGAAAAAGCTTTGCAACTGAGATCTATCACCTGCCAGTCGGGCAATGGTGCTATGATCTCTCTCACACACACACACACACTTCTGTACCACCCTGAGTGTGAATTTCATCCTCATCAGGGTGCATGTTTACCTGCCTGAGGTCTTTGTATTGCCTCCCCTGTGGGAGTCTGTGAACGTGTGTGTGTAAGTGTGTTGTTATACCACATGCATGATGTTAAGACTGTGCATTTAGTGTACTGTGTATATGTCAGCGGTGTCCAAACCTTTTTCCATGTACATTTACAAATGCGCTGTTTTATAGTCACAGTTATCGTTATCTTAAATGGCAATGTAACCCAATCTAAGCCACGCAGGAGTGACAAAATGTCACAGGAGGCTTCTGAACCCAGGACTCTGTCTAAGTCCCTTCAAGGCCATAAATAATACATTATAAAACCTCTGACCGAGGGCCGTGATTGGCCCGCGGGCCGTGTCTTGGACATGCCTGGTATGGTACGCAGTGTCAAAGTGATGCTTGTTTTGGTCCAAATGTGTGTCCACATGTCAGCGTGTATTTATAGTGCTCTGTGTGTGTGTGTGTGTGTGCGCAGACTGTAATCAGAGTCACCAGGGAGAGGATTCCATGATGTGAAGAAGAGTTGAAGGTCGGTGCAGTGAATGAGGTCAGTGTAAATAGATGAGCTCTAATAAACACAGACGTGGCAGCTCTGTCTGTGTGTGTGTGTGTGTGTGTGTGTGTGTGTGTGTGTGTTTTATGCAGACGAATGCGTCTCAGACCTGCTCCTTCCACGGATACATCACCTCGGATTATGCGTTTAGTTATTCAGCAGCTTGGCACATCCCATGTAGGTGGTATCTTATAGCGCTGCACTTTTAGAACCTGAGTCATCCTCGACGCACAAACACAGCGAGGGCCACAAAAAAAAAACAACACAAAAACGTTCCCACACAGACAGATTCCCAGACAGAGCGAGGCTTGTTCCTTTTCGTGCCAGCTCTACCCCTGAACTGCTCTTGTCTCTGAACCAAGTCTGCCTTCCTCCACTACATTTAGCTCTGTCATGTGCACTGCCAAGGTTTCCAGAGGTCAGAGCGGAATCAGCAACATCTCTGCTCTCCGCTTTCCTCCGTCCTCTGTTCATTCCTCTCTGCCCAGCCCTCTAAAGTCTCCCTGCTGCATTTGTTTCTTGTTTGGATCCTAGAACCTGCAATTACGCTTCTCGTTTGAAGCACGCTGTAATTTTGCAAAGCAGAAAAAAATGTCTGAACTTTCAGACGCACATGCAGATTATCCCTCGGCCTGAAGACCCTGGTTTTAGCCCGTGTCGGATCTCTGCTCTGCTCTGCTGAGGTGTCTTTTTAAATAAGACACTGAATCCTTGCCAGCTTAAGGTCTGTTATTCTTGCAGACGTGTCTTTCCAATCGTTTTTTTTTTTTTTTTAATCCAGCCTCCTGTGGTGTCCTCTATCTTTGTCTCACTTTTATTTATTTGCTGTGTCTCTCTGGCTGTGCAGGAGCAGCAGGAGGTGTTTGTGGGGTTTTTTTTTATTTAAAGGAAATGTTTTCAATGAAAGCTATTACGTCTCACTTCTCGCCGTCTGTGTTTGCCTCTCCTGGTATGTGTCTGTGTACACTTTTTGTGAGCTGATGGATTGCTTTACTTTAGTATTGCACACAGTGCAGGACGCCATAAGAAGACAAAGGATTATTGTTTCACTGACAGAGTTATTGTCAGTGAAAATCATTAAAAACTAGTACATTTTTGCATTTTCTTTAAATAAATGAGCAGCAAAATGCAATGAATCTCATGCAATGACACCAAAAAGCCATGTGACATCGAGCTTGATCCTCAGGTGCATCATGGGACAAAGGGTACGACTCCCCCACACTGAGGACCTCACAGTCTACTCGAGTCAGGGACTCTATTCGCCACTTGGGGGCAGTACAGCCACAGGTTTGGTATAGTTTTCAAACGTCTCATTGCATAAATGTTTCTGTGTCTTTATAGGGGTTGTGAGGACAGGTTGATGTGAGTGTCCTCACAACTATAGAGAGACAAGTGTGTGTGTGTGTGTGTGTACATGGCTGTTTGAGATTGTTTATAGATAAATTAGTGTCAGTGTGTCTTTGCCTTAGTGTAAACACACTGTATGTGTGTGTGTGTGTGTGGCCCTCAGCGCAGCCTGTCACCCATTTTGTCCTGCACACCATCAAACTCAATGGGCCACTTTGAACTTTGAAGTGCTGCTGCTGGGAATCTTTTCCTTGCTCTGTGAAGAGAGGGTCACATCCTCACACACACACACACATAAGGTCCTCGTTGTTTAGATGGAGCCGCAGACTAATGAGCCGACTCCAGTCCAATGACCATGTGTGACATCATGACTTTTGTTCCCATAATTTCATCTAACATGTTAAATACTGACACTAACATATTTGACCATACGTTCACCTAAGTCTTACATACTGGGCCTTTAACTGGACAAATGTCACCCGCAAAATCACTTGGATTGGACAGCCACACGTGTGGCAATATTACAATAATATTAAAACACAAAAATACGTAATAGAATTGTAAAATATCAGCGTTAAAAGCCTGATATTGGCTTGGGGCAAATTGTTAGAAAGACATGATTGTCAACACAGGGAGACAGAGACAAGTGTTCTACATTTACAGAGAATAAAAGACAATAAAACGCATGAAGTGACGGGACACAGTTAACTTGCTGCAATGAATCAGACGGTCACTTTCACGTTTGCTCGTTTTTCTAATGTCTGCCTGAAAGGAACTGATCACATTGATGAATAATGATGTCAATTAGTGTGACATTTACGCTTAAAGCCTGTGAAATAGTGGAAATAATGTATATTCACACTATAACCACAGGAGTACACCTTGAAAACCTCTGACATTTGTTTGATAAAAATCCAGCTGATAATTTATACACATAATATATATTTTTGCTCTTCTTTTTCTCAGTGCAATTCACTTCAAGCGCCTCGTGCAATGCTCTGTTAATACTTTGGGGGCGCTCTTGCTCTTCCGTCATGCAGTTGAGCGAAGGAGCGCGCGCGTTGACATGCGTCGAGGGAGGTGAGAAAGCGAAGGGAGGATTGGGGGGGGGGGGGGGGGGGGGTTGGTTCTTCTTCACCGTTTGAAAGGAGGCAGAATTTACCGCCAGGGAGTCCAGAGGTCCGAGTCGGGGGCTCCTCCTGAAACCCAGAGAGGCGGCGCTAAAACAGACTCCATCCCCACCCCCCCGCAAAAACCTGGAAGAATTGCGCTCCGTCAGTGCGCACCGCCTGCCAGTCAGAGGATGGGGATTTTTTTTCCCCTCATTCATCCACGTCCCCTTTTTCCCTCCTCCTCCTCCTCCTCCTCTCAAACAAGCCAGTCGCTCTGTCAATGTGCTGCGAGCATTAGGTCAAGTCAAAGCAGTGGGATTCTGAGGCAGAGAGACGGATGAGAGAAACGAGTGAAGCGCTTTTCCTCTGGCGGAGACGCGACACGTCCACTTCTCTCCAAATGACGCGCTCCACCTCACACTGATGCTCGCACCTCGCGTCGTATATTTGCAGCAGCATCTTTTTGTTTCTTCTTTACCAAGTTTCACGTTGTGCGACCGACATTATTATTGTTGGTAAAGTGGAGACGCTTCTCTGGCTCTTTGGGTTTGTTTCGCTCAGTTTTTGTGGCGTTAATTAATTCTTGGATTTATCCTCGATTTGGACCTTTTTGTTTGATTTTTTTTATCTTAATAAAAGGAAAGAAAGAAAGAAAGAAAGAAAGAAAGATCAATCTGTTGCTGGAGGATTTGCGGATTTACCAGCGTGTTTGTGACTGAGCATCAACATGTCTGCACGAGGATGGAGCCGTGGACGCGAGTGACATCGTTTCCATTTTAAAACGCTTTTCCTTCACAGCTTCTTCTTCTTTTTCTCTCCTCCTCTTCGCGCGTTTCCATTCCACAGACCGTGGACAGTGAGTGTGCCGAGTCCCGCCTGCTTCACGTGTTTGGACGCGGATCTTGACAAGAAAACAAGGTAATGGGAGAGGAATCGCACAGACTCGGCTCAGAGAACAAGGGAACATTGTTCGGGAAAAGACAATCCGGGCGCACAGAGAGGCGACAGAAATAAAAGCGCTCCTGTGTGGCGATCCATTTCACGACTTCCACGCCAATCCGTGGAGTTAAATATTTGCGAGTGGAAGAAAAACAAGGACTGATGAGAAATCAATTTGGAAAGTCATGGGGTTTGAACTGAAATAGTAGCGACGACCGTGGACGCGCAGAAAAGCCGCGGATTAACAAGTTCCATCCTGCACATTTGACTCAATGTGGGCTTTTCTGCTGTGAGTCTGTACAATCGGCACGATTTTGGATCCATGAGGTTGTTCAGCAGCAGCAGCAGCAGCACAGCAGCAGCAGCAGCATTTCTCCCCACACTGTGACTGTGATCCGGCTGTGCTCGCACCTTCATTGTTTTCAGAGTCTGCGCTCAGCAGCAGTGGTTCCAAAGCAGGAGACATATCTGGCCTTTTTTGTTTTTTTAATTGTTGTTATTGTTTAAATGGGGCTACACATGCTGCAGGGTGTCACGGTGGAAATGGCGAGGCGAGGAAGTGGCAATGGATTGGGAATCCTGCTCGTGTTCTTACTGGATTTACTGGGAACGGCGGCCAGCAACATGGAGCCGATCTACTGGAATTCCATGAACGAAAGGTAAGAGCAGTTGACTTGTTTCTCTCTCTCCCCACTGTTTGCTCAGCTGCAGGTTTGAACTTGACGCTGGAACCTGATCAGTGTAAACGCTTGTTTGAATGTCATTTGGCGACAACTGGTGGCTGCAGGTTCCTCTCTTGGTGCCTCGTGGTGATGCAGTCATAATAATCATCATCATCATCATCATCAGAGTGATAACAATATGGAGGACCAAACACGTTGCTGTAACCCCCCCGAGATTATCATGACGTTTTATTATTATTACTTTGTTTGCTCCCCATTATTTGCAAACGTGTCACAAGTTGGAACCAGTGTCGTCTGATAAATGCAAACACCTGGCTGCTCTGTCCCACAGCTGCTCCCAGTTCCCATTGATTATAGTGGTTTATTCAGCTGTAGCGTCTTCTGATTGGTAAAGTCCCAGGAAGCTCTGGAGGTGGAAGGTGTGTGTGTGTGTGATGCTCTTAATTGCTGTTGGATGACCTTGATTAAATTCCAGGCCTTGGCCCACAGGCCTCTCAAACACCCACTGTCCCCACTAGGCCTCTCTCATTTGCATTTTTGTCCCCCCTTGCTGTCCTCTGGAGAAGGTGTCAGGCATTAGCCGAGGAAAATGTCATTTTAAACACCTCCATCTTAACGAGCGACCACACATTTCTCTCACCTTTTCTTTTCTTCTTCTTTCTGTGAACTGCCTGTCAGAAGAGAGAGAGAATGAAGAGGTTTGTGTGTGTGGTGTTGGTGAGGAGGACCAGGGAAACCTTACAGCTTCTACAATGGTCTAGGCCATAATAATTAGGATACACAGAGTTATTGGAGTAATTTATATAAAAAAAAAAAAAATATGCATTTAACAGCCCTTAAAATGAATGGTCATTTTGGTCAAATAGGAAACTTATGTTACAAAAAAGTAATGCAATATTTTAAAGTTATGTCAAGATAGATGGGTTGTAGATGGATTGTGCTTTAAATAGGTTGGAGTAAGCCACAGAAGCACCCATTTTTAATGAATTCTTGTCTCCACCTGCCGCCGTATACCCACAAATGCTCCCTCAGTCAGGTCTGATAGTATTGCTTGACGGAGCCTATTTTCGGCTCCGTGAACAAGTAATGACACGGCCTTTTCATAGATAATCTCTAGGTCTGTATGTTTCTGTGTAACCTGATGGTGAAAATTCACCAATGAAAACTTTATCGTGAGAACTTTTTTGTCACGCGTCGCACACATCGTCCCTCGTGGAGACAGAACTGGAGCCGGTGTGTTGTTTTTTTTACGTTTGACAAATACAGACCATCATTGTTTTTTTGTTTTACCTTGTTGAGACTATAATCCTGAATAACCGCCACCTTTTCCATTTGTAGCTGCTTTTATTATTGACTCAATAATCTTTAAGCATATTTGCTCTTACTCAGGCTCACTTGTAGCTCTGGCAGCCAATCACCCCCACCCACCCCCCAGGTCACACCCACGCCAGGAGATTTTTCAGAGACTAACAGGTTTTTAATGTGTCCATGTTGCTGCTCCAGGCTATGTCCTGCCCGGTTTCTCCCCTCTCCACTGATGTGACTGTGCGTGAGCCCCTGCTGTGGAGCCAGGCATGAAGCCCTTAATGAGGGCTTATTGTCAGCAGTGGGTGGATTCACCCAACAGGGAGTTGGACACGGGAGGGTAATTTTCTCTGAGAAGCTAACAGCCCGGGCTTTTGAGGCCTTACAGGTGATTCCACGCCATTGTCTCCTAATGGAGTTCAGTGTTAGGTGGGTGTCAGGGCTTAGCGAAACGGGTCTGGCTGGCAATTAGAAGGGAGGTAGCTTAGACACTAGACTTGTATAGTCATTTTCACAGATTTGCTCACTCATATATTCAAAATAGAAAGGCTTTTTGTATAGTGTGAAGCTTTTTTTGTGAAGCTAACTATTCACAGTTAATCAGCTTAGTCATTCCTCCAGTTCATTTTCTTGGCCATTTACACACTTCTTTTTCTTTGCTCTTGTGTCTTCTTGTGCTCGACAACAGTACTTCGGCTTCAGCTGCCTTTAGGGCAAAATATGGATTGGCCCCCGGGCTGAAATAAGAGTCATAAAAGTGTGCACATCCAGGCCAATGTCTTGAGCCCACGTACATACATCTGGTTTGTACGTGTGATGTGAGGTGATGAGTGCGCAGGAGCAGTTGTGTCTGTATCAGTCAGGTGCAGGAGCGCATGTGTGTTCCACATCTCGTCTGTGGAGCAAATGGACTGTCACAGTGTTAACCTCTGGGCCTCAGCTGGATGTGCTGCTTTGATGTTCAGGCCGTCCACCTGCTCTCCTCCACGTCTCCCTCCTATAGTTCCTTCCATGTCCGTGAATAACCTCCTTCAAGCTCCTTCAACTCTGTTTGAACCGGTTTCATTCGTCTTTCTGTTCTCCTCCATCCATGTCCTCCTCTCCCTCCCGTCACCTCTCTCTATCTCCGCCTGTCTCCACCCCCTCCCCCCGCCCATTCCAGCGCCACGACCAGACGTAGCAAATTGGAAACATGTGTCACATCCAGCCACTAATTGTGACACTGCAGCAGCCTCTGATGCACCTAAAGATGTGCTAGGACTGACAGGGTTTAGGAGGAATAGGAGGCATTCAAAGGTGGAGAGGAGAAGCACAAATCCTCAGAACCATCCGTCTGTTTTATTCCAGTTCTTGTACAGGCAATAAAAGGACCAGGCTGGTGTAAGTAAAATAGTCAAATACAGTATTAGGCTCATCAAATTGTGCGTTCACCCTTTATCGGCTCCTTCATCAGCTGAAATTACCGCGGCCTTAAAGAAAAGGGACAGAGGTGTTCAGGGAGGAACTAAAACAGAAAACAGGTGCCGGGAGGTGAAAGAGAAACACAAGTAGTGGGGGGGGGGGGGGGGGAGGGAAGACAGTGTCCTAACCCTAAGTAAATCAATACCAGTTAAGACTCAAATGCCAATACAGGTTTTTCTTGAGGAAGAGAGAAGTGAACCAGAACAGTCACCTTGGGAAGATCAACCCCCCCGAAGAGTTACATTATCCTCATCTCAGCATCTCCTATTATTGGACTTACATGGCCGCAGTAATGAAAGATCGAACCTTTCATTACTGTTTTGGGGTGACGCATGGAGGTGTGGGTGAAGTGAAGATGCAAGTAGCAGTTAACCACCAGGGGGCGACTTATCCGTTTGCAAAACAACTGTGTTTGTAATGGAAGGCGTTGAACCTACTTACTCACTTGATTTGATGTCGGTAAACGTAATCCTGAAGAGTCTCCATCTTTAGTTTTAGGTCTTTTCCTGTAGAACGTGATGTCATTCGTGTAAATTATTACGTTATGGCGCGTGTGAGTGAACGCCAGTGTGATTGACAGCTGGGGACACAGACAAGAATTGAACTCCGAAATCTCTCGGCTTCACAACAGAAGTCATTTTGGCAACCTGAAGAAAATGACCTTTTTTTATTATTATTATTATTATTATTATTGTTATTTTATATAGAGTCAGTGGCAATGCACTGTAAGTGACATTGATTGACAGGCAAACACACAGACAGAGAAAATGAAGTACAGTGGAGAGAATGTTGGCTTGGGTCAGTCAGTCTGATCGCAGCATATGGAGTTTTGTAGTTTTTGGCCCTTTTGCAAGCTTGATTTCAGTGTCTGTTCTTAAGGCCAAAACCTTGCAGCCACCCCTCCCTGCTCTCTCTCTCTCTGTCTCTCTCTCTCTCTCTCTCTTTCTTTCCATACTTAAGTAAATGGCTGTAGATTATTGTAAACGGCAGCCGAGGGTGGGCGCGTCCTCGCCCGGCGCTCGCGGTGACTTGTAATACAACTATTCCCCCTAAGATCCACATTAAAATTTAATTCCTCCCCCCTTCCTGTTTCTCAATAATTCATTAATCGCCGACTAATTGGCGCCGGATAAAAGACTAGCTAACTGGGCTAAGTGTTCGGCTACAAGAGAAGAGAGAGAAAAGACCCTAAAAAGTGTTCTTGGTGAGAGCGTGCTGGGAGTGAGCGTGCAGAGTGGGATAAGTGTGTGTTAGTAGGTCAAACGAGGCGCCGTACCAAAGGAGCGGCACTCCAACACCCGTGTATTGGTTGCACCCAGTTTCACCACCTGAGGTCGAGTATGCGAGGTCTTTCTAGGCCCCGTGAACAAGTCAGCAGGAGCTCCAGAGAAGATCCAATCACTCGTTTATTTTAATGTCAGTTTGTTTTGGGCGATGAGAAGTGTGGAGGAGGGAAGAAGAAGAAGAAAGGGAACAGAATATGAACTGTACTGCCTGCTGCCTGTTGAAGCAAGTGCCTCCCCGGTCCCCCCCTCGCCTCACTCCCTTTCTTCCTCCCCTCCTGTGTGTGTGTGTGTGTGTGTGTGTGTAAGTTTATGAGCTGAGAGCAACAGGAGCTGTGAAAAGAGGTTTCAGCTGATGTGGCAGAATGGGGAAAGGCCAGGGGAAGGAGAAAGGAGAAAGGAGCCAATCCAACCAGAGGGTGCATTCCTTCTCTTTCTTGCTTTCTTTCTCACTTTCTCACATTTTTTTTTTTCTTCTTCTCTTTCTTGCTTTCTCTCCTGCTTCCTTGCCTCCCTTCCTCCCCTCTGGCAGATGGACACAGGTATGCAGCTGCAGAAGGAAAATACAGACATGTGAACAGACAGGTCTATTCCAGCCACACATTCTCAACAGATGTCTGCACACGGACACATAAACCGGCCTCGGGGGACTTGACCTCCCCTCCCATCTCTGTCGGACACGTGTGTAAAGAGTGTGTGGGCCAAACGTATCTCCTCTGTTGCATGTGCAAGTGAGCATTACACACACTCTGCTCCCGTTAGATGGTAAACAGAGGAGGGCAGATGTACGCACACACACACACACACACACACACACAGAGGAGAGGTGAGGAAATTGGCAGGCGTCACGGACTGTTGTTCCACCCGGAATTCATTCATTATTTTATCACTCGATTATAAGTTTATTTGGCAGGGGCAGTGTGCATTCATCAACATCATAACAGCCATAAAGAGGCGCTGTAAATATGCTGGGGTTGGCTAAAGAACTAATTTACTTCCCCAGTCCCCCGGGGCTTCAGAAGTGACTTTGGGATTTTGGTAATTGTTAAAAGTGCTGATTATTTAGGAACAAGGAGATTAAAGCGCAAAACGAAACACAACTTCTTTTTTTTTTTTTTTCGCCGCCGCTCGTGCATGTGTGTCAGTGCGCACACATTCACAGTGGTAGTCTTAGTCCAGGCCTTTGGACTGAAGGGGGTCACATGTGTCCTAGCATCACTGGGCAGATTGCCCTGGGTGGCTGAACCCAGAGCCCCTGAGCAAAGCCAGCTAACACACACACACACACACACACACAGAGTGGCCCCTCATTAGCTTGCTTCACAGCACACCCTGCCTAAGCAGGATCATCCAATCCTCCTGGCAGCGTTTGGACTGGGCCAGGTCAATCCTCCTCCCCCCGGGTGACACAGAGAATCAGACTGGTGCCGTGGTGAGATGCCAGTAACCAGTGGGAAGTCTTTGTGGACTTTGTTGGCCTTAGGCCTTTTCTAACATAAGCTACATCCATGCTACCACGTCTCAATTTAAAAACGGTCTCCATCCAGAGGAGCGTTTCACTTTAGTTTCATAGTCCGCATCCATGCTGAAATGCCCGAGCACCAATATCACGCAGCTATACGACTGCCAGAGCAGGAAGTGGATTCTCTTCTCTGCAGTTGTTTGAGAGTATTACTACTGAGAAACATCAGTGGTGAAAAGTAAGAAGAAGGGTTTCTTTTATCAGCTGTAGCGACAAGGTGAAAACTGAAACTGAAAGTCAGCGTCGGTGCAGCTTTTTTGTCACAGCCTATGGAAGAGTCGCAGCCGATAAGAACCAGTCAAAAAGTCAATGCAGGTAAATGAGTCATCGTTTCCAAAGTTCTCGGGTGCTTTTTTTTGCCCGTCTTCTAAAACGCAGCCCCGGAGCTTTCCAACGAAAACTGAGCCAGCAGAATTTTTAAACTTCTCCATATTTGGGGCTCTAAAACGCCAGAGTAATGCGGATGACAAGCGTATCCAGAGCAGAATTTATGCGTTTTTAAGCCAAAACAGAGTAGTATAGATGTAGCCATAGGGTAAGCTCACTGCAACTGTCTTCATCAACCTTCTCTTTCTTTCCTCCTCGCTTTGCTGCTGCTCTGCACATCCCCACTCCCATTGGGTTGGGGCTCATTTTGCAGCTGCTGCTGTGGCTCCAGCATCCTTCCAGATAAATGCGATCGCAGTGGGAGGGAGTTTGACGTTGTTGTCATTTTGTGTGTATGTGTATTCCTGGGCTGCAGAGGATGTGCTGGCATGTGTGTCTCTGTGCCTTGAATACTAAACTGCGTGTTAAGCTCTGAGCTGTTCTGTGTGTGTCATGTGAACTTCCTCTGCAAAACAAAGTACTTCAAACCGAACCGCTTTTGTGTGTAATTGAGTCTTTTAAAGTTGTGTTTTCTCAAAACAAGTGAGGGAAGCGTAACAAGATTACAACGAGATAGCGCTATTTTACATACATTTCCAATACAAATGGGGCTGGGCAATAATCCAATAATAATATGCATCAGAATATAATTTTTTATTATAAAAACCGTTCAATATACATTGATTTATTTGCGGTGCTGTGCAAACACGCGACGCGACGTGTTTTTCCTCAGATGCGAGATTAACAAGCGCTCCTGTCTGTAATGACGTTCTAAGCAACAATTAACTGCTTTCTTCACCTTTCACTAAGCAGCGAAACTCAATCTTCACTTTTCAATTGTGACAGTATGTTGCGATAATTGTTGATATTGACTGATGCGTGACGTCATTGTCACCCAACCTTACTTTCCATAAGAAGCAATTGTGAAATAAGGCTGTGTTTGATCTTGTCACATGGGCTTCCCACCCCGAAGCAAGTTGTCCTCCTTTGCAAAGAACATATAAGGATATGCTGCGTTGTAAAATTAAAAAATATGAGTCAGAAACTCCCAAAAAAACAGCCAGAGTCCGACCCACTTTTTTTCAGTCGTGTTGCCACTTTGAGCAACGCTGAGCCTCCATCATTTTCCTCTCGTTGGTCTGCCAGTGGACGTCAACGCGCTGCTTTGATTGGACGCAGGCCGCGCTAAAATGTGAAAGAGAGATTGTATGTGTGTGCGTGAGTGTCCACACGGGAGACAAATGAGCGCTTCTGCTGATGGACAGCTGCGCTGTGTCATGGCTGCACTTTTTGGCAAACGTCTCGGGACCGCTATGAGCGAGAGAAGAAGTGGGTGTTGTCAGGGCGAGATGGGCGCGCGCGACAGAGAGGGGGAGCGGAGGGATGACGAGGAGGAAAACAAGAAAGCAGGAAGGCGAGCTCAAAGAGAGATGGATTGTTTCCCCGGGAGCGCGGCCGGGGTTTGACAGCGGCACTGGCTGACGTTGACGCGGTGCAGTGTCACCGAGTGACTGATGAGCCACAGGTCACTGCCATGACGAGCTGCTTCCTGCTCACATACAACAGAGCTGGACCCTCATTCCTCATTAGTGACACGTCCCATAATATTTATGTCTGTGAAGTCCATCCTGAAAAACCTGGAGAGCTTTAAAGGAATTCATTGACTATTTGGGCAGAATGAGCTCTTTGATGAAGTTAGCGCACAGCGATGAGGAGACTGGCAGCTGGTTCCCCTCTCTGTCCCTGTCGCACTTCATATAGTAAGAGGAGATGCTGCGCTTAAAACGAGAGACTCGGGACGTGGACCTCACACAGGCGGAGAAGATGCCAACGGAGCAGAACATGGTGATGATTGATGTTGTTTGCCAATAGCTAAACCATTGCCTTTTAAATAAGAGCTCCATTGTTTGACCGTGGAGTAATTAATGTTTTCTCCTCTCCCACTTAAGTTTCTGACTTTCGTAAAAAAAAATATTGATGATGTTACTTATTGAAAATGTAAGGAAGTCTATACTGTTGTCATTTTTTTTATTGTGGTTGTTGTGGCTTCTTAGTTTTGGTCTTAACGTGCTGAAGGCAACTTACAGTCAGTACATCTGTTTTGTTGCAGTGTCAAAATGTCCTTTATAATGTTTTTTTTTTATCATAGTTTTGTGGACACTGACGAAGAATCTGCTTGGAATAAGCAATAATCAGATTTTATGTTTGTGTTTTATTTTTTTAGCACAGATTTGTAGCACGTAGAAGATAATATGAATGGCATATTAGCTGCCGATGTATTCAGAATAGATGTGCTCAGTAATCAGATTGTTATTGTCCAAACATTTAGTTTTTGAAGGATTATATCCGTCATGATTGTTGATTTTTCCATGCACCTGGCTCTTTGACTCTAACAGACCCTGATATCCGCGGGGTCACTCTCCTCGTCTTGTGTTCCACATGAGGTGGAAGTCACTCTTTTTTTTGAGTCCTGTCAGACATAACAAAAAAACATATCATCAAACAATCATTTTGGACTTACGTATGCAAAGGCTCACAGCTGGTAGCCATTTTTGTAAGCAGTGAACGTCAAGGTTTTTTGGACTTTTCCTTAAAATATCTCCTGTTATTTATGTTTTTGGCATAAAGAAGCTTTTATCCAGAGATTTACAGGAACACACAGAGCCGCGAACGCACGCACACATGCATCAACTCGCCTGTAACTCGCCTGATGACTAACTGCAACACGTACATTGGTTTTCATTTGCGTGGGAAGAGGTTGGAGAGTGGGTGTGGGTCCTCTCTCCGACTGCTTCGGTCCACGCTCGGTGTCTCGCGTGGGAGACGTGGGGACCGCTTACACCAAAGCATTGTAGCTTTAAGATAATCTTTACCCACTGACTTCTGTTAGTTCAG